>NC_084762.1:73949244-74250165 GCF_028858725.1 Colius striatus | reverse complement strand
TTTAGGTAGGGTTGTAACTTTACTACAGCTCTCTTAGGAATAGACTGTGGTAAGAAGTACAAGAGTATTCCTTAATTGTCAGGGAGAGAGAGGAAACACAGATTTTCACAGAATCACAGACTGGTAGGGGTTGGAAGGACCTTTAGAGATCATATAGTCTGCAGTGACTTCTATCATGCACATGCTTTTTATATATATGTGTATATATATATATATATATATTTATATACATAAAAACTTGCTAATGATTGCTAAGTGAGAAAAAGTTAGACTAAATATAAGAGTCTTTCGTAACATTAAGTTTTCAGGAAAGTATAATAATGTATAAGCAAACTCTAACTGAAATACAACCTGCCAAATACATCTTTTGGAGACTCACAGCACATTTTTCTTATGATTTTCAGTAAGTCTGTTTACCAAGATTTGCTAGCAAAAGCCAGAACTACTTTAAAATGCATAAGCTCTCTTTCACTTCTGAGTTTCAATATCCAAGTATTTTCCTAAAAATTGTCAATTGTCTATTATAATTTGTCAAAACACTTCTTCCTGCTTTCTTCAAAATCTCAATTAGCTTTACAGAAGTGACACAATCCAGGTTCTCCTTCGGATGCTCACAACTGGTTAATACAAGTGGCTAATGTAAGTAACTACACTTTCAAGTAACAGTTATTAACAACGTACAAATGAATATTTTAGAGGAACATACTTAACCCAGACCATTCGTCATCAACAGGGGGTTGAGAATGACTTAAATCCCATTGAAAATCAGAAGTACCAGCCTGAGAAACGGACTCACTGTTGGATCCTGAAAGGTAATAAATAAATAAGTTAGCAAGCTTCCTGAGGTCTCTTGGGCACAAAAATTCCAATCAAAGTAGGAAAGGAAGACAGAAGGGTCAAAGAAAAAAATATCTGATCTTAAGGACTGCACAGGACAGGAAAACTACAAGACTCTCAAAAATCAGATATTCAGAAAACAAGAGAACTGAAGAAGGAATACAAAATTAAGTCAGGAAAAAAGATAGGGAGGATGAATAACAACAGTTTAAAGCTTAGAGCAGTCTCCTCAAATTGAAAAAAAAATATAACAAAATTTTACAGGTAGTAAAATTATTATTCTGTATCAAAAGAACTTTTACAGGGAGAAGATTAAAAGGATAAGAGTACCAGAAAGCAACCTCATGAGTTACAGTGCAGACAGAGCAATTAAATTACTCATTCCTAAGCATCCAATTCTCATTTCAAGTGAAAGGTTTTGGGAACATAACAGTAGCATAAGAAACAACTGTAAGGCCAATACTAGTCATGATAACAAACTGTCAAGACAACTAACATCATTATTTTAAGAAAAATAAGGTATCAGCAAACAGAAACCATTTTAAAGAAATAAATCAAAAAACTTTTTAATTGTGAGAATGAAGAAATTAATATATTACTTTATGATGACTTATTTTTGAAATGAAGTGTAAATAGGATGACAGCTACCTGAGTCTCTCTATTTTAAAAACACCTCTGCAAAAGATACCTTAGATGTAAGGAACTTTGACATGGCCTCATTCTTTGCTAGCCAGTCATGGGTAAGAAGTAAATATTTATTCATGTGGTCACTTTGAATTACAACATTGCTGGCTAAGGTGCATCAAAGACGTGAATATATTTCGCTGACCTTAAACTTCTCTCAAAGTTAGAATAGTAGTAATGCAGGTGAATCTCAGATCAGTCTGTCATTCCACCTCATTAACTAAACCTTAAGTTTCAGCCTAGGGACTGAACTTGAATTCAAGTGGCTCCCTGGGAAATGCTATTTTATTAAAACTCTTTGTACAATTAAAACCTTGTTTCTTCTTTTCCTTTAAGAAAAGGTTTTTATAAGTTTTCATTCAATTAACTGTTCTTTGGAAAGTCTGACAAATTAGATGTTGGCATTTATAACTTATTATCCTGCTCAGACGTGCAGAGAGAATGAAACACTCCTGAGCTGGAGAACACTAAGCTTGAGTTCCATAACTAAAAAGCTAAACTGCAATATAAGTAAACACAGCATAAGTGCACAAGCACTTGGCCAGCTACTTCCTTAAAGAAAATAGTCATACCAAGCTCATTAAGCGACTGGAGTAAGCAAGTGCAGAAAACCTGACATATGATCCCTTTATTGTATAATAAATCACTGTAGCACTTATGTCAGTAGTTTAACACATAATATTTGTTAGAAAGCCAGGCTTGCACTCTATAGCAATTTCCAAACAAAATCCCAGAGCTTAACTTTCCCACCTATCATACACAGAAGACTCAGGACTTCAGATCCTGCCTATGGGACATACTCTAAACTCAGTACTTCAGGTCCCTGAAGAGGAAAACCCCCATCAAATAACAAATCCAGAAGATCAGGGTAATTAGACTTCTCTAGAATGCAATCTTCAGCTCTCCAACATGAGACATACCAATCTCTTATGCACGCTCTTTAGACTCAACACACAAACAGGAAGGCTAAACGAGAAATATCACCTTCTTGTTGATCTAGTTTTTGATTATCAAATTAAAATTGTTACTTTATTGCATAATTTCAGCACAACAAGAAAGCTTTCTAGGCTTTCATAAAACATCTCTTCCACCCATTTCCAGTTGCCTGTAATATTTCCAAAGAACAATGAGAAAGATGCATATTAATAATACTTGGCAAATTCTATTTCCACTTGGTGAAGTAGAAGAGAGTGGAAAGATCTTTGGAAGGGCATACAAACCAGTAACTCCAGGAGTTAATCCAAATGAAGAGAAAGAAGTAGAATTCTGTTCAGAGGTATTAATCCTTGCATCCACATTCCAAGCAGCTGTGGGAGAAGGGGAGGGAAGAAAGAAATTCACTCTGCTGGCAATGTTGAAAAAGTTGGCTATTTAATTATGAATAGGGTCAGAAGAAGTTGACATTCCAGCTATGTTAACATTTCACACAACTGAGAACATTATTTTGCTTACTATATCAGGCAATCAGTGCTCATAGAGATGTGGCTGTATGAGCACTCACCTTGAAACAATTCTCAAGCTTTCTAAGATCTTCTTCCCTCTACAGCCTTTTGTATCCATAAACTTCTCACAAAGGAAAAACAAATTGTATTTTGAGCCCTATACTATTATTCTTCTTCCCATTATTTCAATCATCTAAGTTACCACAAATTGTATTTATTCACTCCGTAGAAGAAACCTATATTGGAGTAAATTGTGTATAAGTTAAAGAACACAACTGAGTTCAGAATAATTTTTGACAATTAAGAAATAGTGCTTCAAAATTAAAATATACTTGACTCTTAAGTATAAGGTAGACAATATGCAGAAACAATCAGTGAATATGTCAACAGAACCATGTATTTAGAATGTGATTCTAAATAAAACCAGCTAGTAGCTTTTATTTAGTTTTGTTTAGCTGGGGGAGTAAGCACTCAAAACTGTAAAAAATGCTACAGACATAGTCCAAGAGGAGACAATCACTATGCCCAACCTACTGACTCCTGTTAATATGGCCCAGAATACTGATGGTTACCTTTGCTGCTGGGGCCTATGGCTGGCTCATGCCCAGCTTGGTGTCCACCAGCATTCCTTATACACAGAGCTACTCTCTACAGTCAGTCTCCAGACAGGGGGACTTCCTGCTCAGGTGCAACACTTCACATTTGTGCCTACTGAACTTCCTCAGGTTCCTGTTGGTGCATTCCTTCGTCTGCTTTAGATTCTATAGGATACTGCCCTTGATCTGGACTGTATCAATTAGCTTCCCCCTCAAGTTTGGTGTAATCTTGGAATTTGATGTGAAAGACACTCTTGCCTCCTCCAGGTCACTCATAAAGATGATAAGCAGGACATCTCTAAGTATAGAGCCCTGTCATATCCTGCATGCTACCAGTCTCTAGGTAGAATATGACTCACCAACCACTACCTTTGAGTCTGACCAGTTTTTCAACCATCCTAACTTGGATACAATAATACTGTGGAAGACAGTGTTGAAAGCATTACTAAAGTAATCATAAAAGGCATTCACTGCTCTCCTCTCACCCACAAAACCAGGTATTTTACCAGAAGGAAATCAGTCTGGTCAAGCATGATGTATTCCGAGTAACAAAAACAACAAGATGGTCACAGTCACTAAGAACTATCTGATTAGAATACAGAGCAGAATACGGCTAACTGGAATACCAAAAAAGCCCTTTGCCTTTTCTTGGCAACAAAAAAACTTCAAATGGAAGAGTAGGTCCTGTCTTGGAAACCACAGTTCAAGATAAATAAAACATAAACAAAAGAGGCCTAGACCAAAGAAACATTGCTGACTACAAAGGAAGACTGCTTTCCAGAGGAGTCTAGGATCACTTAGACTGAACAGGGGAAGGACCATATTACAGTATCTACTAATAAGTTGAAGTTTGTTGCCCAGAGAGAAATGAAGACTCTCTTCTACATTATTATTCTGGACAGTGCAAGTAGCCAAGGCAAAAATATTGTATCAGAAAAGACTAAAACCAACCACTAATGAACAAAAGAATGTAACACTAATTGTCACAAGAGCTTAGCAATCTTTAAGCCTTGAGCCTAAACAAAAATCTGTCAAAATCAAACACATTTGATTTGATCATACTGGATCTACAGATAAGATTTATGGCCTGGGTTTTAAGACATTAATTAAAAAAAAAAGAAGCTGCTCTTCAAAATGACCTAGTAATCACTTCCAGAATTCTAAGGAAGTGATATAAAAATTTTGATTCCTTCACAGAAATAATTTTATTTCAGATAAACTCCAAAAATTCAGTTAAACTGTAAACAGACATAGATGTTAAGCCATCAGAATTTCCCATAAACAGAAACTGCTTAGTTCACATTTCATTAGACCACTCCAAGATTTTTTTAATATATAAGCATAATGCTCTTTAAGAGATTCAATATTTAAAAAAATATACTTATGTAAAAATACTGAAGTGAAGCAAGTTTTCTTTGTAATATCTTACTGATAGGAGTGAACAAAGAACGCTCTTTCCAGGGCCTGCCCACCAGGGTTACACCCCAGTCCTTTCCATTCCCATTAGCGTCTCCAGCGTCCTGGCTCCAAGCTGATGTCTCAGTCTTCCTCTTCCCAGCTGCAGTTGAAGGAACAGATGTCCATTTCTCCTCCCCTACACCAATCTGTGAGGAGATTTTTACAGACTTCTCATTCCAGCTTCCTCCATTTACTGTATGGCTTTCAGTCAATCCTGGAGAAACTTAAATAGAAGCATAAGGAAAGCATTATTTAAAATAAGAACTGGATAAAGAATGAGAACATTACTTATGTGCACATACACTTAACAATAAAAAAAAGAAAGTACAAATGAACAGCAGCTTTGCTAAATCAATGTGATACAGGAGAGCTGCTGCTCTGTCTCAGCTGATTTTCCAGTTCAGATGACATACACCATCTGTCCACTAACTTGAAAGAGTGAGGAAAAAATAGCAACAAACTGCACTCTCCTTCCTGCATCCTTTTCTTTATAGGGTTGATATCTTGGTGAATCAGTGTCTCTAGATTTTAAAAAAGGGGTAGGAGTGCTTCCAACACTGCCAGGTAAATTGTCTTGCAGAGTATAGTGTTGATTTCCAGAAAACACCATGCACTAAATGGAGAATAATTCTTGTCTCATAACTGCATATAGCAGTTCTCTAAGCAGGAAGTAGAAGAAATGACTAAGGATTAGAAAATACTTCCGAAACACTACACAGGATTTACAAAGAACACAGCTATCATATTTACCATAGTGCCCATTGAGGTTAGAGGGAAAAAACCATGGTAATACTCTTAAAATAATTTATAAGCAATATATTTTTGTGATACTACAGTAAAAGACCACAAGACTGCAATAGCCTACCCTAATCAGAAAATACTAGCCATAGAAAGTTTTATGTATATTTTGAGAGAAGTCAGTAATATATTTAGTCACAAAGATCATTATAAAACTTACACTAAGTCATATGCCAACAAAAGCTACAGACCAAACATGTAATTGTTTAAATTAACTCATAGCTCCGGCAGCAGGAGCATACCACGTTCCAGGCAGCCTCACTGTTAAGGAATTGATTAGGTGAGATATGTTCAGATTTTCTCAGACAAATCACATCCAAACACAGACCTCTGTAAGGTCACCACTGCTGTACCTAAAAAACATTGCCCTTTCTTCACAGCACTTACATAGTTTGTGTCAGTCAACATCCCCTGAAGGTAACAAACTTCTTGGGGGAAAGCAACAATAATTGCAGACACAAACCAAACTGTAGCTGGTAGAGAAACACTTTTGCAATCTTGTAACAAGATAGCTGACATGCTGATTCAGCTACATGATCAGCAAGCTTCAGAGAACCACAAAAAAAAAAGAAACGGATTTCTGGAAGTCACCTAGTTCCACCTTCTGCTCAAACCACAGCTAACTTCAAAATTTTATCACATTGCTCAGGTTCTGGAAATCATAAAAGCTTATAATTCAAAGCATCTCTGGGCAATCTTATTAAAAGCTTTTTTCCTCACAGTCATTCAGAATGTCTCTTACTGAAACTTGATTATTGCCTCCTGTCCTCCTCTCATTATGCATCCATCTCTGAAGAATGCAACTCATTCCTCCTGTGCTATGGTCTGGGCAGTTTGCCTGTGGTAAAGCTCCTGAAAACGAGTAGAAAGTGATTAACTTTCTGGAGCTGGGTGCTTTTAGTAACTGATTTGTTGAACTGCTTAATTATACTAACTACTTCTTGTTAAAACAATACCACTTATGTTGGCTATGAGTAAAAACCAAATGTCTTGATTTCATTATGGCAAACTAAATCACTTCCATTATTAATATAGCAGTATCTCTTATTAGTAAACTGTTTAGATTCGCTAGTAGATTACAGTAAAAAAATAGTCAAATATTTTAACAATTACCTGTGTGACATATAATGTTATGTATACTTATTTATAAACATACATTTTGTATTTAAGTACTTTCAAAATGAGTGAACTCGAAGTATGTGTCTCAAAGGATCACAAAGAACTGAGAAGTGCTTGTATACAAACTTCACAATAATCAGGACTGGTATCTGAGCTCTTTGCAGTTATCTATATAAAGTGGTTTTTTTTTGAGCAAGTAATCAATTCATTAACAGAAAAAAATGAGGAAGTTTGAAAAGCTAGAACAAAGAGTTTTTAAGTGGATCTTGAGAATAAGATTTACTGTTCTGTAACTAAAAATGTGTGAAAGAGGTAATCTGTCTGAAAATTCTAGATACTGAATCCTTTTTTCTACAGGTAACAGACTGTTTTCAATCTGTGTAACTCACACTTAAAAGTATAACATCTGCATAGTCCATCAAGAAACCCAGCTGCATAATAATGTCCCAAAAGAATCCTGCACCACACTTTTGTGTTTTCACTTCTGTAAAACACTTCTCTAGTTAGTTACGATATCTAATAATGAAAACCTTTTACCTTGTGGAATTGATGATTCCCCCTTTGCAGGTTTAGAGCTGCTAACCTGTGCATTCAGAAGTGCATCACCTGATTAAGAAGTAAGAGAAAACAGTTTTTTCAAATAGACACATCTGTTAAAAAAAAATCTTCTAAAAGATTATCTAATACTGATATTAAAACCAACCAATCATCAAACTAAATGAAGACATTTACAGAAAACTTAAATAAAATGCTCTAGCTTTTATTATTTGTGTTTATTTTGTAGACACACTCAAAACTGATTTAAGACCTATAATGCAAGGAACTGCAGATTTCAAAGAACTCTAGCTAGTTTCCCCCCGAATGGAAAGCAAAAATCTAAAACAGAGGCTGCATCTTCAAGCAAATGCCAGCTCTGAGTATTTCAAAGATATATAACTATTACTAGCTTCTACCTTACCATGAACACACATTCTGAACAGAATTCAGCTGTGTCTAGTACAAGGTGAACTAAGAACATAGGATGCATGAAGGACTCTGGTAAGAGAGGTTACAGTAGTTATGGCTATTCACAGAGTAGACAGAGAGTTGGAATCATCATTTCTTAAAGCTGTTTCTGTGTAAATGGACAGAAAAAGAGAAAAATACCAATCTAGCCCTCAGACAGGAATCACGCACTCAGTCAAGATGCAAATAGGTGTCAGTAAAAACACCAGGTAAGGTGTGCAAGTTTCAATAAATTGTTACAAGGTACCAGAGAGCTGCTGTGCTCCGTCTTTTTGTTACTTTGCTAGAACATCAAATTTCATCTAATTAAAGCACCAAATGTATCAGTAGGTTAAAAGTACCTTAAGAAAGCTAAACTGTTTGTGTCTTCAGATTCTTTCTGTTTCTTAAACCATTTCTCAGTTACAGCCAAGTCTGAATTCCTGTGCCTATACATGGTTTAACCAGTCCATGCTACTTTTTCCTGAAAGAGTAGTAGTCATAGAAGCTAAAGCCTATACTTCTTTATTGAACTCTTAGTTACAACTATTACTAAATCTCAGCCAGATGTTTCCCAACAATATGAACAGCTTTTGTACTGGAACTACTAAATTCATGTTGGAAAAAATGTCTACACGTTATATAGTGAATGATCTCTAAGAACTCATGGGCATAACCTTCCCGCAAGGAAGTGTTCAAGAAGTTAAGGAGTTGTTGCTGTCCGCAGCAGTGCTGTGGGTGCCTTTGAAGTCTACAGAAACATAAAGGGCAGAGTCAGTAGAGCACAAGTGAAAGAAAGGGGACATATGCCTATGCAGCTGTGCAGACACTGACAAGAGCACCAGCATGGTGGCCAGCAGCTCAGACACTTAATCCAGAACATTCTCTCCTGAGCTTGCCTAAAAGTGAGGCTCAACAAAAAAGGAGCAGTTTTGAACAACAAAAAGTACCTTTACACAGCTTGAAATAATTTCCTCAACGGTTACAGCCTCCAAATATACCTACCATATATCCACAACAGGGTCACTATTTAAACATTCAAGTAAAGTTGCTCTTCTAGAAGATGTTCACAGACCTATCGACCATCATACCTTTATTTTTTCTGAGACCAGCTGGAAGTGATGGCATGGGCATCAGCTGCTCAATGGATACAGTAACTGTATTTTCCACTCCTTGGAGATTAGAGTCTCCTGAGCCACCATCGGTCAGCACTTTGTCTCGCTTACGCTGCTGTCGCTTCTCTCTGTTACTGATTTTCGTTTCCCAGGCTCCTAAAACATCCCCCAAATGAAAACATCGCTGAGTCAGACAGCAAAATAAAGGAGTTTTAGCGCCTTTTGTACCAAGCTGAAGTCCAAGCACAGGCCAAGTTAAAAAAATAAATAAATAAATAAATAAATAAAAAATCACAAAGCAGACAACTTCAACATTACTTTGAAAACTTGAACAACTGGCCAAAGCCAAGTTTTTCTGAATGTAATGTGATACTACTTTGCTACACAGAGAAAAACATGAACAACATGAGGGCCCTACTATTAAAGACTTTTCTCAGTTTTTCTAAGCTTAACTTAAAAAAAAAAATATCAGTTGAAGTTATTAAAAACTATTGTTTCAAAGATCAGATTTCCAGATATAACATGTGACTATAGAGTTATGATAAAATTAATTTCTTATATTTCTTTATGACACACAAACAAGTAAATCTTAAAGACCACTTAATCCAAAATATGTACAATTCCATTTTTTGTGTTTTTGTTCAGTACCTTCATCAACTTCCTTTCCATCTAGACGTGACATATCCTGAACTGTTTTAGCATCTCCTTTTGATTTCTTTTTTTTCTTTGACTAGAAAAAAAACAAACATGACACCATATTATCTTAATAATTACTTAATCATCATTTGTCATAGTGATTAACAATCCCCCTCCCAACAAAATGTAGGAGTAAGTTTGAAAGAGATTTTCCTGAAAATCTTCTGTACAGACAATCCCTTGAAAGGAGTACTAAACAATATGAATTGCTAAGTTAAGACTATGAAGTAAGTTACTGTGAGGGTAATGGAGCACTGCACAGGCTGCCCAGGTAGGATGTGGAGTCTCCTTCCTTGGAGGTCTTCAAGACCTGCCGGGACACGTTACTTCTTGTCTAATGGAAGCAGAGATAAACAAAGAGGAGCAGAAGAAACTACTTCTGAAATAAGTGTTGGTGCAACATACAGCAATAGAAAGTGTTGAAAATATAACATTGATGAAAAGAAAGATGAAAATGCCCCAAGATATTAGGAGAGAATATATTGCAGAAAGCCTTGGAGTTTAATCTTAAGGTAAAGTGATGGTGAATTACCTTCTTAGAAAACTCTATACTGAAAAGTCTTTCAATCAAGTGAAGAAAGGTACAAGATGAACTTGACTGAAAAAAAATACAAAAACAAATCCACCCAAATTTTTTTGAGAAAGATGGTTCCCTACTCAAATGTTATAAGGGGAACTAGTCACCAATTCACAGTCTCTGGAATATTTGAATAAAGATATTCCAAGAAATGCAGGACATCTTTCTAGAAAGAAAAAAAAAAAAAAAAAAAGACTAGTAATTGCCAGCTTTATACCTGAATACAAACTGTATGGTTTTCTGGTCTTAGATGCCCAAGAAGAGTATAACAAACTCCCTAGAATTCAGAATTGGTAACAGCTAAATTATCACAACAGCTGCAGCAAATATCTGCTGGGCCCTAAACGGCATGCAGTCCACATGACTTTGAGTTAGCATGCTCAAAAAGTATCATGTCTCTCCAATATAGGAACTGAAAGCAGTATAGCTTGTTAGTGCAGCAACAAAGAGAACAAAAATTTCACTGCTTAAGTGCAATTTTGTGCCAACACACCTATAACTGTTTAGATCATTCCCTACATGTTAAATCATTTATGGTACTAGAAGAGACACAATACAGATGTATCTAAACTGAATTACCTCACTTATTTGCTTAGTAGCCTACCTTAACTCACATACCAGCTGACTGCTGAAAAGTCTCCATAAGAGAAAGGCAGGTTTGGAAAGCAACTCAAGAAGAATTAGAAGTAAGGATGTGAATAAGCCAAATTACTTGTCAGAGCACTTTCTAAGGAAAAAATTAAAAAGGAAATGAAGAATATAAAAAACAGTTATGATTTGCTTCTTGAAGATTAAGCTGAGGAAAGATTAGTAAGTTTGTACCTACATCTCCCCTTTTCAGCTACTTTGAGAATAAAAGCTGTGGTCTTAGAATTTCTAACACAAAGCCTATAACTATCCAATTGTCCTCTGGCACTAAAAGAACATCTGCAATGACTTCAGAAATCTCCCAGACAAGAGTTTGACTGCTCCTCCAAGTTGTAACTCCAGTTCCTTAAATAACTAGCTCTTACAAAGGCATCAACATAAAACTTAAACTTCGATGTATTTGAGAACTGTAAACCATTTAAAAAATAAGCTTATTTTTAAAAAAAAAGATTGAGAATTCAAATCTTGAAAATACACTTTTCTAACCTGAGTTACTAGAACCTGATCTGAGAAACCAGAACTATAATTAATTATCAAATTTACTCACTACCGGCCAAATTTAGTTCTGTAAACAGTCACTACGTTGGTATCAAACTGACTGAAGCAGCAAGAGATGTTAAAGGTTACTGAAGAAGATAGTTGGTTATTTTACAGAAGCCTACTCATTTTAAGTGTCACCTTCTTCAAGACAGAAAGCTGCCAGTGTTGGCTCTGCCACCAGTCAGAGAGCACATGAGGAACTCAGCAAGCCTGACAAAATTTTTGAAGTCTTTAAGATGCACTGTCCCCTGTGAAAGAAAAATATAAGAAGAAATCTTTCCTCCTCATCCCTATTATTTTCTAGTATTCAAGACATGGTAGTTGTGTGTTTGCAAATACAACGGCCACTGAAGTTTTAACATCCTGCTATCTCATCAACAGAGTTCCTTCCACTAAAAATTCCAAAAAAATCCCATTCTGTTAAAGTCACTAAAATGGAAAAAAGGAGGAAACTATTCAAAGTGACAAGAGAATCATAAGCCCTATGTACGGACACAATCCAGACATTACCCAAAACTTCCCCTCCTCAAAAGCAGAACAAGAGAATCCAATGACTCTTCTGAAAAAACATGCATGAAATTCACAACCCTAAAAGCAGCTACTAGACACAGACACACGAAGAAAGTGTTATTTTCATTGAAAATATATTATTCAAGCACACACCAAAAATCATCATACTCTACTGGTCATAAATTACATATATCCATATATCTATATATGTGCACCTACTACTTCCATCCTACCCATTGACTTATACCACCAACCTCAAGCTCTAGAAAGACACATACCAGGACCCCTTACAATCTTCTTTATAGGTTACAAATGTACCAGATTCCTTGTGAGGTTTAACCAAATAATTACATGTCTGTAAAGTTACCTATACTTTAAAGAAAGTTCTTGCCTATATTTTTGACTGAAGGATAACAGTTGACCCCTAAGGCAATTAAGTTTTGTCCATAGGTTTCCAAAGTGATTTAAAAACATAATTAGTTGAATAAGCACCCATATACATGTAGTGGTACTAATTTCCTGGAGCTGTAGCTTCAACTTAAGATTTTAAAATTCAGATCACTATGTTTGTAGTTTTAAGGTAAAGCTTGAGTTTATCATTTAAACATCTTTCCTACTTGGAAACCGGTTTAAGATAATATGAAAGGTCAGAAGAAATATATAGTTATTTCTTCAGGATCAAATTTTAGTATGTTCTTGAAAAAAAAAACCACAAAGGAGAACAGAAAGAAGTGCACAGAGTGAAATTGTAAGGCAAACCCATTTCAAAGAGAAGTCTTTCTATCTGCCAATGTTAAAAGCTTTTAGAACTCTATAGTCAAGTAACAGGATACAGTCTCTTAGCCAACATACTAACTGAAAAATAAGTTATTATAAGACAGTTAACTAAAGCTTGAATGACCTAAACAAATAAGAATAATCAACTACTGTTTTCTGACTGTTTATGCATAAGCATTTATTTTCCCATCATTACTGAGTGTAGTTAAAACAAATTCATTTTGTTGAAGAAAATATATCAGAAATTTATGACAGTACAAAAATTTAATGCACAATGTTAGCAAAAGAACTAAGCAAAAAATTATCAAAGGCCTATCATAAATATATCCAAGTTGCCCACAAATGATGGCATTTACGATAACACTAGAAGATAATAGTCCCTATAGTGCAAAAAAATAACATCACGATTAGCATGGTCACTTTTTTAGATAAACCTACAGATCAAGCTTCAAAAAGATGTTTCTAATGCAGTAGTTCAATTTGCGTAACAAACCGCTCACATCAGACTTCAAAGCCCACATTTGCCATCAGAAATTAAGAACTGTAATCACTAATGGATGCATCTGACAAAAGAAGGCACTTAAACCTTTGAATATTAGTCCCGGAATTGTTGGGCCATTTACAAGCCACTTAACAATACTATCATTATAAGGCATCTCCATAGAAGCCAGCAAAAATGACAAACAAACTTAATTTCTTAAGGCTTAACATTATCACATGGTTTACAGAGATATCAGTATTTAGTGAGGGGTTTGCTTGATGCAAATGTTCTGTGATAAGGCATGATCTCAGAAGTTAAGAAAATACCCCTACAGCTCTTTGCAACAACAAATCAAATTAGTACTCCTCACAGTAAGAAATACCAAGTAACAGGGCTTTGAATCACAAGTATGGTAACTAGGGACTGAAACAGCATGAACTAAACTTCAACAGTGTCATTTCATATCCATAACTGACCTTTTCATTCTTCTTTTCTGTGTCCACTGGCTGCTTTGTATTTTCTTTACGGACCGTTTGTATTACTTCATCCTCAGATACATCAAGGAAAGACCGTCCATTAGGCTGTTTAAATAGTTAGTATGAACAATTAAAATAAGTGAAGAAGACAAATGAAGCAAAGCTCAAATTACACTATTACTGAAATGCAACTATTTCTTGACTGTAAAATGCCTGGAAGGCTACTAAGTAAAGCTGACAGAGTTGTAGATCAGTGCTCAAAGTATCTGTTGCAATTCTACTTTTACCAGCTCTAGAAACGCCAAAGGAAAAGAGGCAAGTTTCCTCATTTCATCTGAATCCTACTCAACACAGGAATTCCTTATAAGTAAATTTCTGAAAGTCATTAGCTTTCAGAACACCTACAGTTCTCTGTGCCATAGACTACCTAATTAAATGAATGTATTTACCATCTTGTAATAGTTTAGCAACATGATGAATTTTTAAAACAATTTCTACCTTGACCAAATTTCTGCAAATCCTACCTATGCATATCCCTCACAGCTCATTTCCTTTGCAAGTTAAACTTCATAGTAGAACAGAAATTAGAAGTCAAACACAAAGCATGACTGAGCATGACATCTCATTGTTCTTTTCTGACAGACTTGATTACAGGTGCTATATTAGTCTACCATTTTCCTCTCACATTATTAAGGAAAGAAAAATAGCATGTATTGCTTAACATACAAAATTGAAACTCTGGACAGTCATTAAATTAGTTTTTATCCTCACATTTGACAGCAAAGGCATACCTTAGCATTCCCTACGCAAAAATGTAGTAATTTTTAAAGTCATGTTTATTGTTGACAAAAAGCTATGACTGAAGTGACTATGCTTAACTCCAAAAAAGATGACAACAAGCAAAGCATTATAGTACTGTTAGTCATTAATTTCACTGAGCAAAAAGCAATTGTTAAGAGTAGTAATTGACACTGAGTCCACACAAATTTCATACATTCATAATGATTCAGTTAAATTCTGAAAATTAAATAGGATATTAAGCATAAATAACTACTTTGTAGTTGCTTTACTTAAAAAGAAATTGCAGAAATTAAAGTCCGAACTGTATTACCTTTAGTCGTTTTTTGTTATGAAATCCCCAAAAGTTACATTAACCTGGTTATTTAAAGTAAAACAAAGGCCATATTACAACTTAGTGTACCAGTTCCTTCAAATATCAGTTCTGATTCCCAATTTACTGGTACAGGTATTTCAGTCTTGCCGTGTTATATTATGCTTACAAATCACCCTTGGCGTGATTTCACCAGCACGTAACACAGTATTGCTTACTGTAGTTCACCAGCATGCCAACTTCTTATTTTGGAACTATTAATAGAAATTGAAAGATCAGGTCACCTAACACCTCTTCCCCTTCAACCACCAGCTTTTAACTAATTTTTTAACTAATTTTTAACTAAGATTTTTCATCTAAAATGGAGTACTTTTCTCTCAGCATTATGAAAATCAAGTATATTTTACAGATCTGGGTCTCAAAACTCCCAGCAAAGCTCACAGTACTCAATTCCACAGGGATACCAAAGACCAGATATCGATCTTGAAAATAATCCATTGCCAAAAATCAGGTCTTGAACTCCTCCATTTTCTCCAGATTCTGCACAGTCATGTTAGTAGTGTGATGTCTTTCAATCTATGACAGTACTCCTGATGTTGAAGATCTTAAGTGGGAGAAGAAATCATATTTCTAAGTTGTTTAGCAGCAGTTAGGTAACAGATTTGCTGCATCTAGTATTGGACTTGTGGCAAAAATGTTTACAGCAAGTAACTTTTTAAATTCTGTACCTTGCTTTGTTTCTTTGCTATAACATACATACCCTTAAGTTGAAAACCACTGTCTTAATCCCTCTCAAAAATTCAATTTCAATTCAATTTTAAAACAACCCAAAACAACAGATGTTTCTCTGAAGTAATAAACTATAATTCATATCCATTAAGAATCCTCTGGAAAAACTCATCCACATGACTGTTTAAAATACTGTCTGATCATCTGATCATGCAAACAATAACCATGAGAAATATGTTTAAAAACTTGTCCTTTGATACATTTCTCCCTCAATGTACCCTGAATTGGAAATCTCTTTTGCGGTGGAAGATTTCCACATTTATTTTCTGCCCACAGATGAATCATAAGACTTTTAACCAAAATTCATGTGACCATTTTTGGGTATACCAAAGACAGTAACAGAAGCAGGAAAGGAAAAAGCATTTCCATAGTATTCAGAAATGTTTATTTTAAAAGACAACTACAGTCAAAGAGACCAAATTCAAGACTTCATGGTAATATATCAAAAGTTCACTGACAATATTAACTCAAAATGTGCAATTTATTATTTGTAATCTTTTTTGTTAACCTAAAAGCTACAGGGAAGATGCAACAAGGCAGAAATAGTGCTGTCAATAACACTACTGAGTTCTGAATGCAATTCTTGCCTATTGACCTTAAAATCCCAATATTTAAATAAACCCTTTCCATAGACATTTGAGGACATTAATCCAAAAGTAGAACAAAGTTTTGCTGAACCTGTTAATGTTGTTCTTTAAATATGATTCAGTGCAAAGGATAACTTTTTTTCACACTTCAAATGGTAGTAATGAAATGGGCATTGAGTCTTACAAGACTGTACTAACCTAAATCCTTAGTTACACATTATAAAGAAATGTCTACTTAGTATATCTTTGGCCTTAGAATATCTGTTTACCAATATTATTTTCTGTAAGCTTCTCTTAAGAAACCATGCAATTTTTTCTCTGAGCACTGGAGAATTCTACAGCCCTACTTCTCACAATTTGACAACTAATATGTACGCAAAAACATGTCACTACCAGTTGAAAGTATGAAAAAGATTTTAGTCAGATTACTTCTAAGGGCAACAGCAGAAAAGAGTCATAGCCTGAAAAGTTCTTTCAATCAGACCAAGGAGGAAACTTTCTCAAATGCATGCAAATGCATTTACTAAAATGTGTAGCATTTACTGTCCAGGTGTACTTCAAACAATAGCAGGTATGTAGTCAATTGGTATTTTCTGCAGCTGCAAACATATGGTATCAATGGTTACTCTCAAGTTTCTGTGGTGTCTTGCAGATTGTACAGAAACCACGTAAGAACAGTTTCACCTTTTTTCTGCAGGTTTAAAAAAGTAGAAAAGCACAGGAATTATTCATAAGGGAAGTGAAATGAAATATCACGAGATTTAAAAAAAACCAACCAAACAAAAAAATCTCAACAGGAGATAAAGAACTCTGTGACACAAGATAAAATGTTCCAGCCTTGCTTGGTGAGAATTATGCCTCACCTGCCATAAAATGAGCTCAGTAATTCTATATTAAAGTAACCCTAGAGCTCTTAATTAGACATCTGTAGTGTGCTCTTTAATGCTACAGACCAGTTGCTCTGAGCTTTCTGAAACATCTGCAGTAGAAATCTAGACCATGCCACAGGAAACCCTGTAGTAAATCTACTGATAATAGGCTTACTCTTTCCCCTTGCAGACCTCAGTTTTAGCACCACAGCATACAAAAACACAAGATGAAAATGACAAGGCAATAAGGAGTTGTTTTGAGAATTTCTCATGTGAAAGTCGGAAAATATTGGGATGTGTTACTATGGGTATCTATGAAGTTATCATGGAAAACGTGTATGAGGCAGGCCTATAAAACTTTGCCACTGGTATAAACATATTTGCACTACAGTTAACGGTTCAGTTTTGGAAACTGGTTCAGTTTTCCAATAAAGTTTGGAAATTGGAAAATGGTTCAGTTAATGGTTTGGTTTTGGAAAACTGAGTTTACCTCTGCATGGAAATAATGACACCAAGTACTATAAAAATAACTTAAAATTAATTCAGTATGACAGCTTGACAGCTGAAAAATTCTTTTACTCTTTTGATTATGAAAATATTTGCTCTTACATAGCCTTAGCTTTATTTTGTGCCTAAGCAAACCAAACTTTAATCAGTACAAGTATTAATATTAACCAAAAAGTTAAGTTGTACATAAAATTAATACAAAGTTGCTTTTATGAAGCCCTGCACTACAGAACATTGTCAAGTTAACAGTGTATCTACCTCTTCACTCTATCTTCTCTTGAGGCATTTTGAAAATGTTTTCAGTGATGACTTGCAAGAGCTTATGCTTTGTTTTTATACTGGATTTTAATGAAAATAAAACAAGAAAAGTCTGAATTATCTAGGGTTAGTCTTTTTTTTAAGAAGGCATAATAGATCTACTAAACCTTAAAGGATTCAAGCTGTTTAAGACGGCCAAAGAAATTGCTTCTTTAACATGCCTTCTCCAAAATGGAGACCTAACTACACTGGAAAGATTCTGAATCACAATGCTTCCTCTTCTTGATGCTCAGTATTCAGTCTTTTGCAACTTCCAGAATCAACTTCAGTAGTTCACTGTTTAAAGACAGGTTGGTGACGTATGCAGACTTTTTAAATATTCTTTTAAGATATTCTAGGCTTCTCATTAAAAAATCCCTAAAATTCAGAAACGTCTCAAGTCTTAACACTGCCACAGATGCAAATGAAGGTATGAGCCCATTTTCTCTCCTTTTCCTGGTCATTAGGTAAACAATTCAGATTTTATACAGCAAGATTTAATTAAAATACACAGTTGTAACAGGCAAGGGACATCTGCTTCACTTTCATTCCTATAATCCATTTGGACATAAATAGGATTACAAACATACTAACAATATAAAAGCTATAGAAGCAATCCCTTCAAGTCCCAAAACGAAGGTAACTGAAAGCTTTAGAGCAGTTGATAATTTCTGCATTCTACTGATTTTCTCATGAAGTGCATGCAGACTGTTAAAGACGGAAGGTTCCAACACCACACACTGATGAGTTTTGTTTTTTTTTCCCCAAAAGATTGGAATTATTTGTTTTTAAGGGGCTGCTAAGACACAGATTTCCTTATTAAAGGAGATGATCCTTACTGTAACAACTAAAGTAGACATATTCCTAATGAAGAAAGCTCACCACAAGACTGATGTTAACATGTCTTGTCCAAAAGATACAGCAAAAAGCCCTACTCAAGTTCGAATCATCACAGCATTTATGGGGCTTACAATGCTGCTTTCAGCAGTCTGACCTGCAACTCCTAGCTTGAAATGCTAAGCCACTGAAAGGTCTACACTACTAGTACCTAGCCCTACAAACATTCGATAAATAATAATAAAAAATGCTTTAATATAATAGTTTCCATGAAAAAGCTTTTACGGGAAGAAACTAGCGTTTTTGTCATCATCCAGGACTACTAGTGTGTAATTTCCGTCTGTGCTCCTCCAGGTTTTCAGAGCAATCGAGTAACCCAGACGACACGCGACAGCCCCAGAGCAGACAGAATCCCTCCTCCCTTCCCTAGGCAAATACCACACAGGTGAATGGCACGGCGGCTCTGGGGGACCTCCGTGGCCTCCAGACCCTGCGGGCGATCCTCACGCTTCTCACCGTGGCCCATTTAACCTGCAAGCGTTTTACCGAGGAGGGGGCACCGGTGACAAGGCCCGGAAAGAAGCAGACACTATCTCCTCTCGCCGCGATTCCCGCAGGGGACTCGCCGCGCCCAGTCGAGTGCCACTGCAAACCCCGACGCCGTCCCCATCCTGCCGCTGTCAAAGCGCCTTTCATCCCCCCTCCCCCGCCGGCGCCTGGGCCCAGCCGCCTCCCCTGCCCCACCACGTCCCGACTCCTTCCCTCCCGACCGGTATGGCCCCCGCAGCCCTCCTCACCCGAGCCGTTTTCTCCGGTAGTTTCTTCTTGTTTCTCTTCTTCTGCTCGTCGCTCTTCAGGTGCAGCTGTCCGGAGCCCGGGCCACCCGCCTTGCCGTGGCCCCCGCCGGCTGTCAGGCCGGTCTCGGCCGCCTCGTCACTCTTCCTCTCCGCCGCGCTCCGTGCCAGCTTCTTACGGGGACTGCCTGCGCAGGCCGCGGCCAGGAGCAGCCCCAACAGCCCAAGCCCCAGGGCGGCCGGGACCACCAGGGCGAGCCAGGTGGGCAGGCCCTGCGGGTCGAGGCCCAGCTCGAGGCCCAGCTCGGCACGCAGCAGGCCCAGGCCGCCCGAGAGAATGGCTCGCACTCGGGCTGCCGCCTCCTCGGCCTGCTGGGCCGCCGTCTCCTGCCAGCTCTCCGCAGCCATCGCGGCCCCCTGCCCCGCAGAGGCCCGAAGCAGGCGGGGCGGCGAGAGAGCGCTCAGGCCGAGAACATCGCGGCCTCACGAGAGTCGCGCTCGCCTGCCCCAGCCGGAGCCCGCCAAGGGTCGGGTGGAGAGGGAAGACGGGGACGGAGCCTCGGCGGGACGCAGTTGCCTCAACCCCGCGGGCGCCCGGGTCTCCTCCTCTTCCTCCCCGCCCTCCGCCTGGCGCGCAACGTCACCGCCCCGCCGAGCGCCCGCCGCTGCCGCAACGCGCCGCCGCCATCGCCGCCGCGCGCGGGGCGGAGGGTAACGCCTGAAGGGCGGGCGCAGAGCTCCCCGCTCTGCCCCTTCTCCCCCTCAGCGCAGGCCTGCGGCCCTCCTCTTCCCCTACTCCGCTCAGGGCGGCACCGGCTGTGGGAAAGGCGGAGGGCGGTGCGAGGAACAACCTTGACGTGGCAGTCGGCGAGCGGCGCCGGGGCTGTGAAGGCCGAGTGGCCCCCGTGGCCGGGGCGGGAGACTCCTTGGTGTTTCCCTCGGGACTAGGGCGGGCGGCTGTACCCGGGAGTGGTGGCTTGACCCTCTCCCGCCGTTTCGGCGGGCCGTGCTTCTTCCCCGCTGCGCCCCCGCGGAGCAGCGTGCCCGAGCGGTGGGACGCGCTGTCCCGCGCGGAGAGGGCCATCCCCGGGCCGCCAAAGCGGCTACGGCTTTCCCAGATCCGCCCCATCGTGGGTGCATTTCCACGGCGATGATCACTAATCGGCTCTTATTTTAGTGTGCGGTTGTCCCAGAGAGGCGGTACGGCCCCGGTGTGGAGACGCCAGCTGCCGGTTTGTGGGTGCTCTTGCCGCCGGCGGAGCTCCAGGACTAGCCCTGAGGCCACGCTACGAGTCTCAGGGACTTGAGAGTTGCTCTTTCCCTTCAGGCTTCAGAGGCTGGGATTAGAGCCCCTCAGAGGCCCATCTCTTCTGCAGAGAAAAAATGTTGGGACAAAACCCCCAAGGGTGTGGTTTTAGTTCTTTCTAAATATAGCTAGACAAGATAACACAACAGCACTGATTTTTTTTTTATGAACCTTATTTTCTAAGATTGGAACTCCCACAAACTGGCTTCATCTATCACATCAAATAGTTTCATGAAAAATAAGCTATGTGTATCACTGGGAGTTGTGTTGTCATTAGGGTTCCAAAACTGTATTTCTCCATGTTTGTTAAAAAGAATGCTAAAAAAATTAAACCCCAAATGCATGTATTGATTTTTAAGAAATCTGGTCTCACACCATCCAGAGTTCCTGCAGGGTTTGAGGTTGTCAGAACTTCAGAGCTGGTGTTGAGGGGCGTCACAATGACTTTGGCCTTCTGCGGTGGTTTGTTGCTGCAAAGTGATCCCACAGAATCACAGAATCTTAAGGGTTGGAAGGGACGTCAAAAGATCATCTAGTCTAACCCTCCTGCCGGAGCAGGACCACCTAGAGCAGGTCACACAGGAACTCATCCAGGTGGGTTTTGAATGTCTCCAGATAAGAAGACTCCACAACCCATCTGGGCAGTCTATTTGAGTGGTCCATCACCCTCACAGTGAAGAAATTCTTCCTTGTGTTTCTTTGGAACCTCTTATGTTCCAGTTTGTACCCATTGCCCCTTATCCTATCACTGGACATCATTGAGAACAGCCTTGCTCCATCCTCCTAACATTCACCCTTTACATACTTGTAAACATTAATGAGGTCACCCATCAGTCTCCTCCAAGCTCAAGAGCCCCAGCGTTCATCACAAGGGAGATGCTCCACTCCATCACCTTTATGGCCCTGTGCTGAACTCTCTCCAGTTGTGTCCCATTCTTTCACTTCACAATTCCACTTACAGATAAAAATGTTACTCTCATAGCCTGCTAGGAAGATATGTGTTTAGTGCATTGAACTTTGCATAGGATGCTTGGCATATTTTAAATGTAGTAAAATAAAATTTGTTTAAACAACACAGTGATAGCTTACACGGCTTTCATATAACTACTTAATTTTGTAAAGTCAATATATCTTTCACATACAAGTGGCTATACATTTTCATTGCTTTCGGAGATTTTTAGTAAAATACTCAAATTGCTTCTAAGTCCTTTTTTAAAAAAAAAAAAAAAATACCACTAGGCAGTCAATCAAGTCCTGCTCTTCTAATTGACTTCAGTTGGAACAAAGGATATTGCTGGAACTGGCAGTAGCAACAATCTCAGGCAGAACGTTTTACTGGTAGACATTTAGATACTTTTAGAAGTTTGGGTTTTTTTTTTAATTCAAAGTTGTAATACTTTGTGAGCCTTTTATGCTTTAGCATATACCATGCACATTTTTTGGGGGCACTATTAACCATTATTGTACTATTTGTTGCACGATTCAGCCACTGTAACATAGAATCATAGAATGGTAGGGTTGGAAGGGAGCTTTAGAGATCATCTAGCCCAACACCCCTGCAGAAGCAGGTTCACCTAGATCAGGTCGCATAGGAACATGTCCAGGCACGTCTTGAAGACCTCCAAGGAAGGAGGCTCCACAACCCCTCTGGGCAGCCTGTTCCACTGCTCTGTCACCCTCACAGTGAAATATCTTCCAGTTTCATCCCATTACCCCTTGTCCTGTTACTAGCTACAATAGAAAAAAGGAATGCCCCAACCTCCTGACACCCACCCTTTAGATATTTGTAAATGTTAATAAGATCTCCTCTCAGTCTCCTCCAGACTAAACAGCCCCAGTTCCCACAGCGTTTCCTGTATGGAAGATGTTCCAGTTCCCTGATTTTCTTGGTGGCCCTGTGCTGGACTCTCTCCAGAAGTTCTGTGTCCCTCTTGAACTGAGGAGCCCAGAACTGGACACAGGACTCCAGATGAGGCCTCACCAGGGCAGAGTAGAGGGGGAGTAGAATCTCCCTTGACCTGCTGACCACACTCTTCTTGATGCATCCCAGGTTGCCATTGGCCTTCTTGGCCACGAGGGCATGGCAAAAGAATTACTCTGTAAGTAGTTTATTTGTTTAAGATGTTGTCCCATATAGACAGAGGTGATGGAACAGTGATCACATAGTTTTAGTTCTAAATGTGTTGGATGATGTTTTTGTTTGGTTGGCTTTTTTTTGATGGGTTTTGTTTGTCTGATTTGGGTTTTTTTGTTGTTGTTGTTTGTTTATTGTGTTGTTTTGTTTTTTAAAACCTGGGGCGGTAGAACAGGAGATATTTTTCATTTTAAAGAAAACGCTGCAAGAACCTGAGGTGGTTGAATTCTATGATTCCGGTGATTGACTTGAAGACCCGATGAAGCCTTTTACATGCTGCACGTTGGCACCACCGAGTGGCAGCGTCGTGAATAGCCGGTATTCGTACTAAACATTTATGGGGCCGAGAGGGAAACCAAAAGTAGCAGATCCCCACTTGGAAAGAACCGCTTTCGGTTTGATTCGGCGAGGTAATCTGAAACTAATAAATATATTTTTATTCTGGACTAATGAGATACAACCATAAACAGATATACAATTTGTAGCAAATTGAAATATTCTTAAGAAAGTTTGTGACTGTAACATACTACTTTGACAGTACTCATCACAAAGTACATGGGGTCTATTTCATACTAATTTCAATACTGATATTAGTCAGGTGTTAATCTTCAAATGCCTTAATAGATTTGATCAAAGCTACCCCAAAGACTCCTTCAGGCAGAGCTGAATATAAAATATCTTTCTCATGTCGTTTTCCCAAGGATCACAGCAGAAGGTTGGATGACACATTATAAAAGTGAAAACAATGACAAAACCCAAAAGAATAAAGACAAAGCTTGATTTTCATATTTTTAATGTAATCTCTCTTGTCCCTTCAAATAGTCTTTGTTTTACCACCAGTGCTATGAGATATATTCCGTGTAATACCTTCCTGCAACCTTATTTAAAACTCAGCACCTGCCTTTTGGCATGACACGGGGGAACTATGCCTCACAGATCTCAGAATACTTGTTCCACGTGGATTACCTCAAACAATAATAAAGCCATGTGTCCTGCAGATCTAGATATTTTTTTAGACTAGAAGTCAGATAGATGCAGAAGAAAATTAAGTCTCCTCACATTTAAATAAGCAAAATCCCAACAACACACATTCAAGGTTTCTCTTGCATCAGGATGTTAAATAAATCTTGAACAACAGGCAATTAAACTGCCTCACGTGGATCATGACTCTGAATTGCTTTAAGGTGAACTCAGTACATAATTCAATGAAAATACTGATAGATACTCATTATTTATCCTGTGGGAGAAAACAACAAAAAATCCCTTATCCAACAACCTCCACCCTTGGCAATGACATCAAAGAGCATGGGCAGGGATGAGTAGTCTGCAGACTTTTCCTTGAGAAATTATTCATCTGGGTCATGGCCAGATGCCTTAGGCTAAGACTCAGCCCATGCTAAGGACAGGGATTAGAGCTAAGCTTTGGATTAGAAGCAGGAGAGTCATCATGCCTAGAGATGCACTTGGAGCGGAGCTACTGAGAACAGCCAAAGAGGGGTTGGACATGAAAACAATTCTTCTCTGAGACATTTTTCATCCAAGCCATGGCAGGGCATGTTGGAGAAGGCTCAGCTGATGTCTGGGGTTAGGACTGGCGTTAGTGTTACGTATATGGTTAGCAGAGAGATAAAGCCTACAGTTCCAATTGGTGTAGGGCAGAAAATGATCAGCCAGAGTAAGAGACAGACTGTGAAAAAAGTTCTTCCCTGAGATGTGTTTAATATGGGTTCTAGCTCAGGGTCTGGAGCTAAGACTCAACCTATTCTTTGCATTCAGACTAAGTTTTAACAAGGCAGAGACCAGAGTTCCACTTTGATCATCCTGAGAAATAGTTGCTGAAGGAATGATCTTCTGAGAATCTGGCTTGGGGTCTTGGGCTGGTCTCTGTTGATATCAGGTGTTAGAGTTGGGGCTACAGTTAGTCTTAGAGACAGAGAACAGGAAAACTTTGGATCCCTGTTTGGAGTGAGGCAGGAAAGGGACTGCAAAAATAATTATCCTCTGATAAGTTTCTTGTCTGATTGATGGTTAGGGGCTTTGGGCTAAGTCTCAGCCCAACCTGTGGTTAGGGATCTGATCATGTTTGTGAGAAGAGAGAAAACCATTTGGACTGGGATTGGAAAGGGATTGCCAAGGGAGGGGATGGGGGACAAAAATAATTATCTCCTCAGAACGTGTTCACCTGGGCTGTGCTGGGGATGTTGGACAAGAACTCATCTGACACCTAGGCTTGAGGGAAGGGTTAGAAGAGACACTGTTGGAGCTCCGGCTTAGTGGTCTGGAAAAGAGTTGCCAAAGGGAAGAGTGGAGTGACAAAAGAATTATCTCCTGAGATCTTTTCCACCTTGGCCATGGCTGAGATCCTGTGCAGAGCTTCAACTGATATGAGAACATATTTACCTGCATCATGGCTAGCATACTTGGATACCCTAACTCAGTGTCTGGGGTACTTGGGGCTAAGCCTCCACCAACTCATGGGTTTGGGGTTGAGAGAAGGACAAAGCACAGAGCTCGATTTGGGGAGAGGCTCAAAAGGAGTTGCTGAAGAAAGTTGTAGATTGCAAAAAAAATTTGTCCCCTAAGAATTTGTTAATCTGGGCTATGGCTGATGGACCTGGGCTGATGCTCAGTGACTTCCTCAGAGTAGTGAGTGATTTTAGCAAGTCTGAACAAGTCCATTTTTGCTGATACAGTACTTCAGGAAAGATTTCTTTCCGAACTAAAAAGAGAGGAAGTTCAGTTGGATGAGTAATCCATGTCCTGCTGTGACCTTTGAAGTTCACCTTATTTATTTTTCCTCTTGACATGATAAAATTTTTAAATTGCCCCAGAATCTTAAATCAAAATTCACTGTTAAGGAGGTCTGTGTTCTTTAAGGTCCTTTTTAATTTCACATGATTTTTCTTTATAGTTCATGTTCTTATGCATAACCATACTATTCAAATACAGAAACATTCCGACAAAAATAATAAATTTAATACCCTGTACAAAAGATAAGTCTGTTCTCATTAAACCTTTGACATAAATAGTGTTTAGTCATCAAATCTAAATTGTCGTTATGACTGAAAGAGCTCACGAGTGTCTTGGGAGGTGAAGAACACTTTGGCAGACTGTTCATATTAAAATTTCTATCAGCCGTGAGCTAAGAAAAATAAATATGCAAAGACTTGCTACCCAGCTGAGAAAAAACCCTGATCAAATTAACAGAAAGCAAACACAAAATTATAGGCCTATTTGCTCATATCACTGGTTATACAAAGTTGTTTTCTATATTTTTTTTGAGTGTACATTACATATGTACTATAATGTGACTTCTAACATTTATCTTTGGAGAGTTTTCACAGCTTTATTTTACAGGAAAGACAGTTTTCCTAATACTGCATTTTAATCAAGAGGTGGTTGCTGTTCATACAGATGGCACTGAGTTAACTTGAAACCGTGTGGTTCATTTATTAGCAATACAATTATTAGAATACAAGTATGCAGGCACAGATATGCATTTAGTTTTTTGCACTGCAGTCTACGCTGCTGACTACACTGTCACTATGTGAGCTACCCAGCGGGGACATCAGTGTAGATGTATTCAAACAAATAGTTTTTCCTATATGTTCTACTCTGAATAATTTTATTATAGGCTTGGACTCATTTCTGTCATTCTGATCTAGAGGTAGGTGGGAATACTGCAAAATACCTAATGTCATTAGAAAATTCCCATTCAGGGAAATGACAGTCACAAAGGGTAACGATTCTGTTTCAGTGAGCTTTTGATGCAGCACGACTGGAGCTCCCACAGGAAGCTTAGCCTGGTGCTGTAGTATACTAGGTATCTAGTATAGCAAGGGTACTGTGAAGCCTGAGCACCCTTGTCTATGAGGTTTACTACAGAGAAGACCTGTTCTGGGCAGCTGCACTCTTGGAAACCCAGAAAACCCAACTCTTGCCTGAGCTAGGGTATCACTGGTTTTCAATCCATTTTATAGATGGAAAGCAGTATAAGTCCCATGAGAGGAAAAAAACCCCAACCAACCAGTCAGTCATGAAACTGTTACAAAACTCACACACGTTAATTCAGTATGTGCTCTCAGTGCTAGAGATGGAACCTCCTAACCTCATATTCTTAACATAAGAATTAACATACCAATTAGACTTTAGAAAATCAAATAGGAAAATAACTCCCTGATTTTAAAATCTACTTCAGATTGAAATGATTCCTATACAAAGCAAAACCCCAGCCTCATTTAAAACTCATTGAAACCTGACTCCTCACAAGAACACACTGTCTATAGTATATATATCTGTAGTGATCGAAAAATTAGTGCTGGGGTCATTCTCATTCCTCACCCTGTGGAGGCACATGCTGGCTCACATCCATGTTGTTTAAGACTGCTATAGGCGACTGGCTACATCCATACTGAATAGGTTGTGCCTTAGCGATTTGTTTGGGGACCATGTGATGTTCCTATCACCATAAGAGATAACTGCTATTTTTGTAGGGGTTTTTTAGGTCAAAGTATTTAAACAACACGACAGCTGTGTTGCAGCTTGGCACAGTGAAGTTTTTATAGAACAAAACTGAGGGATGTATGCTTTGCTGTGCTCCATAAGGATCTGTGAAGATGTTTCAACATGTGAAGACTGTTGTCGTGGTTTGGTCCAGGTAGCACAGAAGCACCATGACAGTCTCTTACTCCGTGACCCCCATTCACTCCCACCCTTGTTAGGATGGCAGAGACCCCAATGAAATGGGAGTAAAAAGATAAGCAAGGTTGTTGTGGATTGAGACAAGGGCAGGGAGGGCTCACTGCCAATTATGGTTCCTGGCAAAACAGACTCCACTACTCGACTCAGAGAGGAAGGTAGGAAAATTTATTCTACTACCTACAAGAAACAGAACAGAATAAAAGCAAAAAGGGTGTAGGATGATGAGAAAATTACAACCAGCACTTTAAGATCTCCCTCCCCCATGCCTCCTTTGTTCCTGGGCCCAGCTCACTGCTCCTGATATCTCTACGTCCTTCCCTTTCAACTACTTAGGGGGCAGGGAATGGGGCATGTGGTCAGTCTCTCACAGATGGGCTCTGCTGCTTGTCTCTTCCCAGAGGAGGACAACTCCTGGCATTCTTCCCCTGCTGCAATATGGGGTCCCTCCCCTGAGACACAGTCCTTAATGAACTTCTCCGATGTGGGTTGTTCCCAACAGCTGTGGCTTCTACCCATACAGGGTCCCTCACACGGGATGCAGCCCTTAGTGAATATCTCTGGCGTGGATTCTTTGCCACGGTTGCAATTTCTGCAGATACAGGGTCCCTCCTTCAGGACATGACCTCTTCTAGGCATAATTTCAATGAGCTTCTTTAGCGTGGGTTTCTACCCCCAGTTACGGCTTCTGTGAATATTGGACCCCTCCCACAGGACACAGCCTCCTCCAGCCATAATCACTGCCCCTGGCACGGGGCCTTTAACAAAGTTACTGCCCCTGGCATGGGGTTCTCTTTATCAAAATGAGTCTCTGTCTTTGATGTGGCATCTTTTGTAAACAAATCTCAGCTTCACCAGTCCTATCCGTAGAATGCAAGGGAGTCTCTGCTCCAGCACACCTCCTTCTCTCTTTCCTCACTGACCTTGGAGTCTGCATGGTTCTTTTTCTTGCTCTTCCCATTCCTTGCACCATCACCAGCTGGAAAAGAAGAGGACAGAAGGAAGAAATAGGAAAAAGCCTCCTCTTCTGGCTTCTTCTTAAAAAGTGATCGTGGAGGTGTCTAATCGGCTCAGCCCCAGAAGTGGGTCTGGCTCAGAGCTGGGGAGAGTTTTGAGCAACTTCTTACAGGAGTCATCTTTACAGCCCTTTTCTCCCTTACCAGAAAAAGCTGTCATGTCAAACCATGATGACTGTATAGGTCAGACAAAGCCAAGCCTTGTCAACAGTACTCTTACAGTAAACTATCCTGAACACATTGCCTGAATTTTGTTTGGAAAGTTAGCTGGAGTGGTTCAAAACAAACCTAAGATGCAAAGTAGTGGTTAAGGACTGTAAATGCTCAGAGTAAATGATTGAAATTTACTTTTTGTCTTCTTATTTATGTAAGTAGACCTATCTAAAACACCTAACACAGATATTGAAAAGAGTGTTCATTTTTGAAAATTTCTTCCTGGACAATAGCCAAGCTCATCCTGAAAGTCTAAAGTACAGAAAGACCACCTATATTTCTATGAAGTTTTGGGCATTAGTTACCAGATCAGTGCTTTTTGGTAATCATGTAGTTGTTACTTAACCACTCTGTGTATGGTTTTGATCTAAACTGGAGCATTACTATGCAAAACATTTACATTTAGAATTACAGAGTAAATTTGGTTGGACTGACCCATCTATTCCCATCTCCCATGCAAAGCAAGGCTAACTTTGAAGTTTGATCAGGGCGCACAATCTTGCCCAGTCAGATTTTGAAAGTCTCAAAGAATGGAGATTTTTCAGTTTCTCCAGTTTAAGTTTCAGTGCCTGGCCACACTCTTGTTTTGAAAAATGTAATCTGTATATCCAGCTGGAATTTCCTGTGATGCAGCTTGCAGCCATTGCCTCTTGGTTTTTTGCTGTGCATATCTGGGAAGAGTCCTTTTTTATCTGTAACTCTTTTTTAGATAGCTGAAGAGAGCAATTAATTTCCTCCCAACCTTCTCTTCTCCAGGCTAACCAAAACTAACTATTCTTCTATGTCATATACTCCAGCCTTCTAAGTATTGAAAAAATACTGAGAAAACAGTGAATTTTACACTGAGAAAATACATTATAAAGCCTGAAAATCAGTATATCAGCAAAAAGCTGGCAAGTAAATAGATATTCCAGTCTGAAAGCTAAGCCAGAGCAATGGGACAGTGGCAAAAATTCCTGTCTGAAAGGCAGAAACAAATTTGGCCAGTCAAAAAGTGAAACATGTCATTTTTCCCATTTCATTTAGAAGTATGTCTTTTATTTAGTTCTTTTTTTGTTTTAGTCTAAACTATTTTTAAAATGAGAAAATATTCTTCTGAAAAAAATGTATTTTAAAGCTTCTGGCATTTCTGAACAGAAACATCTCATTGCAAAGAAGTTGAACTGTTTCAGCCTCTATGGATCTTACATCCTGTCTTCTAGCTAAAATTGCTAGTCAGCAGTTTTACTCAAATTCATGAACTTTTCCCTTTAGTTTCATTTTACCCTGTTTACTATCAATTGATTCTTCTGTATGTTGAAACTTCAGATGCATTTTATAGAATCTGAAAAGTGGACAGGCAGGCAGGCCTAAGTGTTTCATTTTAAAAATGAAGACCTAAAAGGTCACAGGTGTTCAGCTTGACATATCTTTCCAAGTATGTTCATGACCCTGAACCAGTGTAGCACAAACCCTACAAACTACACACCTAATTTCTGAGCAGCATCCCAGCTTTCTACCTTCAGCTTTTCTGTCTCTGTGCTATCAGCACATTTTTTTGGTCTTTGACTTTAAATCTTGCATGTCCCTTTAGTTTCTTTTCCCTGTTTTATTTGTAAAATTCCTTTGAAGTAAAAAAAAAAAACCCTACAAAACAGTCCTCTAATGTAAGGACTAACTTTTATGAAAGTTTTATTATATGTCTCTTATAGACACTATTCAACAACTGCTGTTCCATTTTTACTGTAGGCATTCTATTTCCTGTATTAAAATCATACTCTCAAATTCACTCATGAAGTGTGAGATATTCTTTGGGGAATTGTACTGAACAATAATAAGAAAACACTCTCAGGATATCAGCAGTCTGTATGCATTAGGGAAGAAATAACAGATGCTTAAAAATCTTTACAAGACAATGGACTTTTATTAAAATCCAAGATGATGAATTTATGCAGATGCCAAAGTGCCTCCAACAGTTACGTGCAATTCCTAATGCTGATGTCTGAATAGTCTTTTAAAGTATTTATATTTGTGGTGACCATTTTTCCCAAAGTTCACTGGGATAAATAATTCTGAAATACTGGAGTTTTTGAAGTAGAATTCCAACAGTAATGATTTGAAAAGGCTGGTAGATGGTTCATTTATTCAGCAGGGCACAAATGATGTACTGTGTGCTCCAGAGTGGATGTTAGGTTCCTTCTTTTGTTGGCCCTGTTTCTTTTCTTGCCATTTCTGCAACCTCATCTATTTATCCTCTGACTTACCTTCCTCCTAGCCCTTTGTGTTCTCCTTGATCCTGCCATGTTTTTCATTCATGCCTGCACTCTTACACTCGCTTAATTCCATAGTCCCTGTAACTCATTCTCTGATTTTTATTTTTTTTAAATATATGCCACTGTCATACATAACATAACTGAAGAGGAAACAAGTACTAAAGTACAATATAGTTTAAAAGTTTGCTGGCCTTTACTGCAGTTACTCTATGTTTATGTTACATCTTGCATTTATCCCACCTGTGTCGCAGTGCAAACTGTTCAGGGCAAGACAATATGTTTTTTTGATTCATCATATTTTTTTTTGTGGGGTTGAGTACATTGGTGTCTGCTTCACGGTGTGCCTTGGGGCATGTCTGCAACATTGTGTTTAGTTACCGCTGGGAGGACCCAAACACCTGAATGGATCAGTCTGGGAAACGTATGGAAAAGGATCCATCTGCTACATGTGTTAAAGAACAACATCCTGAAGTAAAGAAAGATAATTTGACTTAAAGGTACTCCATTTTTTGCTCTTTCTTAGAAATCCTTTATCTGTCTTGGCTGCTAAGGAGCACCTGGTACATTTCCAGCCTAATTAAATTGTCTGTCTAGGATGATAACTACACAAGCCTCCAAAAAAATACAGAAGAAATCAAATCAGCTTTTGCAAGTATCTTCTAAAGAAGAGGAGAACTAGAGTAGTTTAATTTTTGGGAAAGAGAAGATAATGCTGTGGTGCTGGAGAGGGGCAGATCAGGAGAATGAAGAGGTACTGAGAGACTTGCGGTGTCGGGAAATTGTCTGAGGTGACTCTTTGTGCTCCTTTCATCAGCCATGGTAGCAACTGCTTGCAATATACAGGGAAAAGTGAGAGCTGCATTAATATTATTAATAACACTAAAAATATCTTCTTTCCTTATATTATCGGGATTCCTAATCAGTTACAGGACATTTTAGCAAGCAGTCACTGACTAGGAACATTGGAACATATGCTTGTTATAATGTAAAGCGTTAGAAAACAGGATTTTCAAACTTGCAGCCATTTATTGACTTTTTCAGTGCTTTATCCAACACTGAAAAAATACTGCAGATCACCTAGAAAGCTTTACACTGTAGTATCAAATAGAAAAAAAAGATGAGCAGCAGTTGGAGAAAAATGCCGAAAGTATTGGACAAAAGTAGTTCTTGATGTTTTCCTTGCTCCAATCTTCTCAGCCAGAAGCCATCAATAAGAATAGTGGGACCTCGCACTACTTTCTGCTTTCTGAGGAGGATGCTGATCACACTTGTGCTTTTACTCAGCCTTAACAATTCTGACAGTATTAAAAACGTGTAGTCTTTTCTGTTCAGCTTGTCTTTAGATAAAATTCATATTAGACTTGCACTTTTTGAATATTAGGTGTGGCTGAACACTCTTTGTAGGTGCAGAGGCAAGAAAGGAACAAAAAGTGGGTTACTATTCAACTGCTTAAGTGATCCATGGATTGTTCAAGTTCTTCACCTGCTTATCACTTTTATTATGTAGTGAGAACCCGTGAGAAACTCACCCATATGTGTGGTGTGCAAAGAACAAAAAGACCTTACTGAGACCTTACTTTCTTGGTAGATGTTTCCTATCCTTTCTACTTAGTTCAAAAGTATTCACAGAATCCCCGAATCTATTTAGTGAACATATAATCCTTGGCAAAGACACAGCATGCAGAAAGCTTGAATCCTATGCATGTGCAGTCAGTCTTTCACAAAGGTATTCAGTGCTCTCTTCCAGAACTGTTTGCCGCATCCTTGAGCCTTTTGTACCTCCCTCCCAAATTGATGCAGTTTTGGAAACTTGGCCTTATGGTAACAACTAGGAGTTCAAAACAAAGATGAACTACCCAGAGACCAAGGAATTGAAATGCTTCTTAAGAGAGGTGTAAAGACTTGCCAAAATCGTGAAATCCTGTCAAGAAGAAAAGTGTCACAAATGATCTCACTGAGCTCAATATAGGGCTTAGTATTGGCATTTGCCTGTGAGTTGAAGCTCAAACATCCAGAAACTGGGCTACAGAGAGGCAGCTGCAAGTTCCAAGTGAGTCTAAAAAGATTTGTTTTTAGTTCTGCCTCAATGTTGCCAGCTAAGAGGGGGAGGGAGAAAATTTGTGTATGGGGAATAAAAATACATCACCCCATATTTGAAGTGTATTTACATGATTTGGATTCTGTCTTTCTGATAGTAGTCCAGGACAGTGAAATATTTTTTTTATCCTAAAAAAAAAGAGTATAGTATCAAGATGTCTTTTTTTTTGTTTGTTTGTTTTTTCTTTCCAGTTTTGCTCCTCCTGACACTAATTAGCTGCAGCACATAAGACAGAGCTGCTATTGCACAGCATGGCTTTTTCTGGGCACCAGGCACCAATACCACAGGACTCTCTTTGCACTCACATGAACCCAAGAGAGGAACAGGCAAGGGTGGACTGAGAAAGATGAAAGAAAATAGCTCTGAATTTAGAAGAGGTTGAAAAAACAATTTTTGACCACTCAGGAAAGATTTGGTGCCTGGGAACCTTTGCCACCAGAGAGCAATGGAAGCCTTTAAGTACACACATTACCCACTTAGCTTAAAAGACTTTCTTGTCTGTCAGTGAATAACATGGGGTGTTCTAAATCCAGTCTAAAGAGATTAAAGATCAGTTGTGGAAGCTTTAGTAAGGCTCTTTTAAATCTATACTCCAGATACACATGAAATATTTTAAATATTTGAACATTTTTCTTTTTTTTCGTGTTGGCAAAACTTGTGTTTTTACAGGATGTTGCAGATTTTATATGCACTTTTTCAGGGAGCAATGAGTCAGTACCTATTCTAAATCCACTCATCTATAATGTTATACACATGACTAAGTTTCTTCTAGTCTCACATGTATTTTATATTTCCTCTAGTTCTTGTGGAAATGCACATTTTCACTGTTGTCTCCAGTGGATAAAGGCAAACATTTTGTTTCTCTTTGCATTACTTCTGCTCCTCTGTTGCATGAGAAAATGACATCCTATTACTGCTGAAGTCACAAAATAACTTCTATTCTAACCATGATTATGACTATCCAATAATAATAATCCAATAATACTGTCTATCTGAAGAGTGCCCCTGAGACCAATGTGGTCTTCAAGGATTATGAGCAAACTGGTGAGGAATTCTTGAGATTAGGTTTCTCAACAAAATTAGTGTATGGCCAGGGACCTAGTGAGGTCTTCATGTGACTCAATGCAAGAAATGCAGCAACTTCCAATCAACCGTTGGTGCTTACTGCCAGCTGCCTACTGCTTTGCCCATGCATCTTTTCCTCTCCAGACTGTGGCTCTCCATGTGCTAGGTCTCTCAACATGAACTTATGCTTTTCAACTGTCTTCATAATAGAAGAAGTATGAAAATACTTGAGGTTCATTTTTAAAGCAGCATGTGAGAGTGAAGGAAAAACTTCTACAATAGGTTGAGGTGATAGATCACCGTGGCTCCTCCTTCATATCTCCCTCCCACTCAGTGAAGGAAAGGTAACCACAGAGAAATGCATGCATATACATACACGCACAACCTTTCTGAGGGAAATGATAAAACCAAGGAGAAAGATACTGTCTTTGATAGGTGATATGTTTACTGAAAGCAAAGGCTTCAGTTATCTCTGTTCACAGCATATCTTGGCCAGCAACCAGCATGGTTTCCATTACTACATTAGTAGTAAATGCATCATCAGAGCAGATCAGTGAATGAAATAGGAAAGAACAGTGTCTAATGACAACATTTGGGGATGCCCAATGAACAGCCCATGCCTTGGACATAGCTCACTGAGACGTATGTCCTATATTGCTCAAGTAGTCTTGAAATAAAGGGTAGCTGTCAGACTTCTCAAGCAAGTACTAATCCCTGATCCAACTAAATCCCAGCTCTACTCCCACCCTATCTCTTTGACTGGACACTTTGCATTCTTCAGCTCATTTTTCCATGCTTGCCTACCCCGTATTTTTTCTTCTAACTCCTCATCTAGTCATTCTTTATCAACTTCCCCATTCACAATGGTTTCCAGTCTTCCTGTATATTTGTCATCTGATCTCAGCTTCTTGTTCTAGTGTCTTTTCCTAGACATTTCCTACTGTTTCTACCATATCTGATCTAATTAAGCCCATTTCCCTTTTGCACCTCTTTCCTACCAACTTCTTTACTCTCAGACTCCTCTATTTCTTCATCTTGATTCAACCTAAAACTAGATCCTATGTTACCCACCCCAGCCTTTTCTCTCAATTATTCCAATCCCACTTCTCTCAGCACCGTGGCAGCCCGTTCCATTTTTCCTCTCTTCCACACCACACTGCAATGCACTGCAAGATACCACCCACACTTACCACATCATTCCTGTTCTGGCCAAATCCCCTTCACTAGCCCTTTACTCTCACTCTTATACCAGGAAGACCTGAAAGTGACTGTTTAAAAGTTCATCCTTTCTCTCATATCACATGCCCTAACTTCATCCAGCAATGACAACAATTCAGAGCCAGAAATGTGGGGAAAATTATGTACAGCCTGAGGCTGGAGCCCACTGGGGTGGATGAATTCTGGGAGAATTTAATTCAAAACTGTGGTCTCTACTGAAATTATCTGTTATGCTCAGGCTCCAAGGTCTATAACATGACTAAACTTTGGTAAAGTTTCGTGAGGACAGCAAGAAGTTAATCTTTGATAAACAGGCCACCCAGCTTGCAGATAAGAATTCCCTGTACCAAAGGATGACTGTTCTAAAGACATTTAAAGAAAAGCCTGCCAGAATTTTTTAACACGGTCAAAACAATGTATTTTTTTTTCTTAGTTCTGTTTTCAGAAACAGCTGAAAGCTTTTGACTGAAGTTTTCTAGAACATCTTCCAGAGGCAAATATCCAGCATGGAAAAGTCCAGATTGAGCAAAATTATATGCAGCTTATAACATGGCTGTGGATTTTGAGTTGATGGATAATTGTCCTAATAGCATTACCAGTCTGACTCCAACACACTAATGTATTAACCAAATCAGGCAGCATACTACTGCTCAGCAAAGAGCAGCAAAGGCAGTGTGTAGTCTCTTACCTTGGAGATGATTATAACATTTCACTCCACTCATTCACGTCATGGAAACATGAATTTAAAGCCTAATGGAATACTTTCAAAGGCATTATGAAGCACAACCATAGTGTTCTGTCAGAGTGTTCTGTCATAGTGTTCTGTTCAGTGTTCTGTTAGAGTGAAAGTCTATCTGTATGCAAGATATATGTGTATAAGACTAGCCATCTATATTAATAATACCAATATAGGAACACTAGTTTTTATTCATTTTTTGAAAATATTTTATCATCAAGACTAACTTAAATGCTTTACTTCTCAAGTAAAATAAAAAGACAAAAACTATTTTCTGTTCAAATGTGCACTATTGCTGTGTTCTATGTTTCTGGGAAATAATTGCAGAGTGGACAGAGGAAAATTATTCTGTCAAGATGCTATGAATGCAAACATGGTTTTAGTGAGATCTACAAGCTAAAACGGGAGCAGTGTGCATTATTGTACAGAAAAGTGGATTAGGTCAAATCTCTAGTCCTCTCCCATAATGTCACTCTGTAAATAATTTCTCTTCTGTGACTCATTTCTCCACTGGTAAACAGCATGTGATGGTCTTTGTTATGTTGCAGATTAAGTTTCAATTTCTCAGCTGCTTCTAGAATGCTATTAGTTGAGTTTCCCTGTGTTTGGCCACCCAACCAAGTAACTCATCAGTGCTAGAAATTCTCTTTCCAGCAGATGGCAGATACAGCTTACCCAATGTAATCCTGGCTTTGGAATCTGCACTGCCGCTGTGAGACCTGGAACAGCAACAAAAATGGGAGCTAAAGCCTGAATAACCCATCCTCAAGATACTTGTGTTTCAAAAAAATCATGAATAGCATGCTTAAAGTTTGTCTTATTTCTTATGTAGTTAGTTAGAACAGAATTCCTAAATATATGTTTCTCTTTCATTATCCTTTCTTTTGCTATTTTTGGAAAAAATATTAAAGTGAAGTAATAAGAAGCGATCTAATTGGTCAAAAATAAGGGAATTTTCTCATTTGGATATGTGTTTATGATGTCTGAGTACTAGCACTTCCTATTACTGAATGATATGAATTACCACTGATAAGGTGAATTAATGCATCATAATTCTTTCAGACTGGAAGTCAGTTGGGCATTTTGTAACAAGAACAACTCATGCAAGTCTAGTCAATGTATAGCAGGTTTAAGGGCCCTGATATGCTTCACAATAAATCTTGAAATCCATTCTATTTTGACTGCCACTCATCCTACTGTACTCATTAGTTCCCTCTATCCTTTATATAAGTTCACAGAGTCATAGAGTCATTCATCTCATGGTGTTAAGAAGCATAAAATACACTAGCTGATGGAGAGCTTTAATTTTACTGCTATGTGCTTCGTAAGTCTGCCACTTAAGAAAAACGTTCCTATTGGGGAAAGACAAGGCAAAGGGAACAGTAGGAATTAGCTTCATATCAGCAAACAGGCACAGACCTATCCTTTCAGACCCTGAATTTTTCTAATCTGAACTGTGGTATGAAAGACCGTCTTCTATATGAATTACATCAAATCCACTTTCCATACTAATTTTTCTTTGGCACTTTCTGAATCAAAACTCCTGAGCTCCTATGTGGGAGACATTATAGAGACATATATCTAAACATTCATTCATTAGCTTTTCAGCTGAGAAGGCTAAAACTATTCTTCCTAGGTACCCTAAAATCAGCATGCAAAGGAAACAAATGAGTTTTGTAACTTGTTTTTCTTGAGAGCTGCGTTCCTTTTTCTCCATCCAGCTGGGTTATTTTGATTATATAGTACTCTAGGAGACCATTTCTTTACAGTATTGTATTTTAAAGTTTCTTTGGTCCCGTTTCTGATCTTTTGTTCGGTGAAACATGCTTCAGAGAATGATCAGCTTTTACCAGGAAAGGGATCATTCCCAGGCAATGTGTTCCCTCTTCACGGGAAATGCTACATAACTGCCCAGTGGGATTCTGTGAATATAAATTGAAATGCTCCATGAATTCCTAGAAATAACCAGGTCTCTATTTTTTTAAATACGATAACAAGTCTCTTGACAAAACTAGATAATGCCAGATAACATTTCATCCATATTATTACTATTACTACTATTGATGTGATTACTATGTGGGTGGGAGTTTTACTCACACATCATGTTGAAGCCATTCCATACAGAAGAAGATATCACAAAGAGATTGTAAGACCATATTTCCATTGGTTATCCAGCAAAAACTTGAGTGACACTCTATTTATTTTAAAGGCAGTTTAGTTTCAGCATTTGTTTCTGAATTAAGACAATTTCCTATGATGTCTATGTTAGGGATAAGTACGTCCAGGAGAAAATGTTGCAAAGCCCGTCTTTCATGCCAATGTGAAATATAGCATGAGGTAGCACTTATGTAGGTATGTAGCATTGGACTGTTAGACTTCAAACATGCATAAAGAATTTAGTATTTATAATTCAGTATTTTAAAAGTCTGTACAGTCAGATAGGAGACCTAAACATAGGTCTTCTTGAATGGTATGATTTCTTGTATGGTACATTTTCTATCAAGAATAGGAAGCAAATGACACAATCATAAATAGATGTCTCAGCAGTATGTTTACAGGAGCATTTGCAAAATGCTGTCATTCATTCTTCTAAACATACTATGCTTCTGTGTCATTGCCCTGATAAGGATCAGGAGATTTACCTGGATTTTAGTCTGGTTTATTAAGAGCTAACTGTTGTGTGCTCTTTCCTTTTCCTGTATCTGAAAGGAGAGAAAGATGAAAATGGGGAAAAAGATAAGGACTGACTGACTAAACATTTCTGTTTATCTTTCCTTCTGCCCTGTTCATTACTGTGAGTGCTGGCAGGCTGAAACATAAATGTTTTCATGCACCAAGTAAAACAGCACTCTCCTTAAAATCTCAACCTTAGGAGACATAATTTTTCCATCTTCTTGAATCAAAACATGTAAGACAGATGTGACATAAATAGTAGTTTATCTAGCACATGCATCATTTCACCCAAATACATCTATACATACCAAAGCAAATAGGAATACAGCAGGAAAATAGCAATAAGTAAGAGGAACTCTTGAGATCTATGTCTGATTTAGCACTGCTGGCAGATTCACTGTGATCCCACTGTGATCCCACTATTAGCAGCATTACTTTACATAAAGTTGTTTATACTATCTGATATATAAAATTAAGTTGGAATTTGTCGTGTCCTGGACAGTTTATTTAGGCATGGGATCTCCAAGGCACTAAGTTCCTGTTTCCACACATGTATGTATAATACTTCCCAGGTTGCAGTATGCACAGAAGCAAGGGAGGATGGAGAAAAGACTGTCTGAACCCTCTTACAACTCAACACATAGCATGAACAATGCAATTTGAACCAACTTGAGCGCTCGCAGGAAGAATGCCACTCCTGTTAGAATACCTGAGGGTGCAAAGAGGCAGGTTCAATTTTCTCAGACACACTGCAGAGCACTTTGATCATCAGACACCCACATTCCCTTTCATTGTGAGCTTCCATGAGAGATAGATACCTCAAAACTTTAAAGGTCTGTCTGCTAGTAACTCGGTTTCTCATGGTACTGAGGATAACAGCATTTTCTTAATTAATAGGGCTGTAATTATAACTGTGAAGCACTTGGAGTTCACAGTACAGAAGATTATTTAAAGATAGATACAGATACTTTCATTCAGGTGGGTTTTTTTTTAATAAATCAAATTAGAACAGTTGGAACCAAACTATGTAAATGAATTTGTACTACAACTGCTATAATTGAAATAAATGCTTAAATCGGTCCTAAATATAAATGCAGAGCATGAAAACATACCTGTGAAACTTATTCTTTTTGAGCTTCACTGCATGTAAATCTTCTGTGAAAGCACTTCTTAACTGAGTTTCTCATAACACTGTTCCTCCTACAGCCAAGCACTTTGCAATGGCTGCCTGTTTGCTGCATACCCCTTAAAGATACTGCTTTATCTTTTCTGAATAGGTTTGCAAGAAACTACTCTTTTTCACACTGTCTTTGAAGCATGATCTCAGATATGAGACCCATGGGACAGTGATACAAATCTGGAGCATCATGGAGCTGCATGAAGCACTACCTCTCTAAGTAACCTTTCCCAGATTGTTCATACCTTAAAAAAGTGTTTCTTCTTAATGTTTAATCTTGTTTGAATCTTGTAGTTACTGTATAAATATTTACTCTTAATATTTAATGTCTTTCATTTCTCTCTTTCCAATTATTTTTTTCCCAAACTGGGTTGTAAGTCTCTTAGGGCAGGGGAAGCATCTAGCAGTCTTTCTGCAGGGCCTGTTACAACCAGATTCACAACTTTCTATAGCTGTGTATACATAAGTCGACTTCTTAACTGTCTAGGCCCAAAACACTTACCACTGATCAGACATCGCCACCATCACACCTTCTCACTGCAAATACTTATAAGAAAGAGTTATCTCAGCATCCTGTGCAGTGAAGAGAGAGAACCTCCAGAGGCATCCTGAGTCACAAGTACAACAGCAGCATTACTCAATTTACAGTACAACACAGCTGATTACAGTATGAAAATGCTTGTGTAGTGAGCCCAAAAGTACTGTTCTGAATCTTCATAAAGGTGGCTTTCATCTTCACTTGACCCATCAAATCGTCACATTTATGTTACAGCAGAAAATCCTGACACTGCTACAGAGAAGTCCTTCCTAATCCTAACAGATTATCTGGGAGAGAACTAGGATCTTTTCCTACTTCCACCCTCCTCTGTGTCTTGGAAACAGAGATGTTTCTTTTTACTGCCTGAAAAGCATAAATAGAGGAGGTAGAAAGACTGGAAGCAAGAATTAACACAACCTGCAGAAGGGCAAGGCAACTGTACAGCACCTGAAAATCTGTGACTCTTTAGCATACTGATGAGGGTTTCTGGTGTGGACTGAGGAAATTCCAGGGCTTCCAGTGTAGGAGCAGTTGTCAGTGGAAGTGAGCTATCGTCAGTCATCATACAGTTTGGTCTAGTTTTCTCTAAATGGAAGTGCCACACTTTTCTGTTATAGCCTGGTGGGATACAGAGGCTCAGCACCCCTGTAGAGGGATGTACCTTTCCCTCTCAGAGTGTGGGACTAAGAAACCAGCTTAGCAGAAAACCAGCACTGGAAAATGTAAATGCAATAGGGTATTGCTTTAGCTCCCCTACCTGGTTGTTAAAGTGTTGTGGAGAGCGTAAGTGTAGCACCAGTGCCAGTGCAAGAGAAGATATGAAAAACGCAGATCCAGGTAATTGGGAGGATTGAGAGAAGAGTGTTCTTGCTCTGTTTGGCATCATCTGACCAGATGTGCTGCACAGGTGCTGAGCCTGTGGAGGGGCTACTGTCTGATCTGTCACACCATTGTCCTGTACACAGGGATCTTAACTCCTCAGCCTCCCGTACCTTCCCCTCAAACTGCACAGCATGAATCCCTCCTCTCAGTGCACCCCATATAGACAACACACAGCTTTTCTCTCAAATGTAACATTCCATTGCATCTGCTGCATGCAGACCTAAGAATCCCTTGGTCTTTGTCATGGAACTGAAGTGAGCTAAAACCGGCATTTGAACTTTCCTTGGTGGGAAAGACATTTGAGTAGCTGTAGCTGATGGGGTGATGGTGGCTAGCATTTGAAGCCATGGCTATCTTTTGTGGCTGATATGCCAGCAATTATGGCTAGATCTTTGACTGTCAAATAATAAACATTACGGAAATGAGCATCTCCAGGAATCCATGATGGGTAGTACAGGCTCCCTGACAACTTGTACATGAAGAATCACAACACAAGGAAACCCGACTAAACTTAAAATCCCTTGAAACCACATTTGCTGCTCCCTAGCTTGGACTTTTTGTGATGAATACAGAGCCACTCTCCACTTTGGTGCCACTAGTGTCTAGAGGAGCTTTCTTAAGTTCCCACTCTCTGGAGCTGTTACTGGGGCTGGTGTCTTATTGTCTTGGCAGCAGCCTCTCTGCACCTTTGGAGCTAGATGCTATGCCCTTGATGCCCACAGCTGTTTACACTACTGAGAGAATACACAGAACTGCATTTGGTACCCAGCATTTCTGTATTAAGTTGCCCAAATGGCCACAAGTACATACTTCCATACTATTACTGCTTCACCTTTTTTAACCCATGAATGATACTTATACTCTCATTTGTTTCCAAGATCATCTAGCTGCAACTCCTTGTGTCTTTTATCATCTTGTCTCTTTCTTGATCTCTATACTCCATCTTCTCCTTATGTAACTGAAGACAAAGAAAGAAAATTAAAGTACTGGCTTTTATGTAAGCTCTAATGTAAAGATAATAATAATTGTGTTAGTGCAAGAAAAACTTTAATTCTGTAAACTGTTAAACTTTTTAAAATGCTTCAGTGCTTATCATTCAGTCTACCTTCATTTAAACTTAGGATTTACATAGAGTAAAATAAGTGCATTCTGGTACACAGCATTTGTACTATAAACAAAGAGAAGCCAATACTAGCGGGACTAACATACTACATTGCAGTCCAAAGCAATTTCACTTTGTATTCCAATTTGTAGTCTCTGACTTTTTGATTTTCATTTTGCTTCTAAATTCACTTATTTGATATGCCAGCACACTTTTCGCAGGTTTCCACATGGAAGACATTCCACAGCATCCTGGGATCTTAAATACAGTAGAAGTACTCTGTGTTTAAGAGGCCCTCCTCCTTTTAGATGTTACAGACGCATACCCAAAATTGGGTGTTGCAAGATGTCTCAGTGTCCTGTGAAAAGTGCAAACTTTTACAACAGAGTTGTGGCCCTAAAATACAAGAGCATCAGAATAGGGCACGTGTTGCATTTGTTTTGAAACTGCTATGGTGTTGTGCAGCTAAATAAACGTGATCTGTGAGAGTGGTCATAGCATTGCTATTTGTGAAGTAATCACCGTAGTGTTTTCTCTATAAAATGATATTTAACCAATATCCCTCATTAAATTATACTGTAATTTCTGCTTACATTTTGAAAATCTTACTCCATATAGGAAGTGTTTAGTGCCTCTTGCTCATTCCTTACAAAGTGACAGTGAATTTGGGCAACAGGCTGAATTGTAGAACTGATATCTAGAAAGTGTCAGAAAGCCCAGTGCTACCTACATAAACATTCTGCTACATGAAAGCTGGGTTGCCTTTGTTCTGCAAGTTATGAGCTCATACGTCAACATGGGAAAACAGATGTTTAGATGAAAAAAATAACAAAAAGGCAGAATGAGGAACATGTCCAAGTTCCTTTGGCTTTTGTTCAGGTGTTCCATGGACTGAGCTAATGGGAATCATGTGGAGAGGCTGATTATCATTGGAGTCAGATGGTCTTTTAGTAACTGTAAAAAGGAAAGAAGCAATTTTACTCTGTATACACACATCTTTGATTTACTGCTGGGCTTAGTTAAAATAGTCTTTCACTGCTTATTGTAAGAAGAGTAGAAGTTCATTGACACAATACACTTAATCTTCTGTGGAAGACAAAATTTGTACCATGACTTTAGTAGAAAATCAGCAGATCTCTTTTATTCCTGTCTGTGGCTATTGAAATGAAAGAACTATCTGATTCAGCCTTTGCTACTCAGGTAGCTGTCTGTGCAAAACAACATCACTTTTTGAACATTTCAGCATGGACATGAAATTCTGTTCAATGTGCAAAACTCTGGAAAATAATTTCCCGTATCATCAATTCATTAATCCTTTCCAGGCCCAGTTCTTATTTAGCCTTGAGGGAAGTGCTGTCATGCTCTTTTGCTTCAAGAGATGTCCCCCCCACATTTTTCTTGCCTTCATTCACTCATGCTGTAGGCTGACTAGTTCCTTCAAGGCCTATGATGTATTTTGCCGTGTCTCTGACTAGGAAATCCATGTTATTTTCTTCTTCCCATGAATTATTTTTGTTTTCTATTAGTTACCTCATGCTGCTGTCTTGCAGGATGATTCACATTCTTGCTCTCTCTGACCAGTATTAAAATGCCCCACCTGTTACAATTGGTAAAATACCAAATATTTTTCTTCTCTTGCTCTTATCTTCAAAGAGTAAACAGAACTTCTTGTCACAGGGAATCATTTTTATTATGACTTTGGGACCCCTTTTTTTTAAGTTGCCATAGAATCTTGAACACTGCTCCTCCTACAACTCTCCTAGACAACCACTTTCAGATGCTATCTCAAGGCATAATGTTCTATGGAACATTCTGCTAGAAAGTGATATTCAAGACATCAGTTACATCACAGTCTTTAGACTGTAGAGTTTCATATAGTAAACCTTGCTGAGTTTTTTTTAAAATATGAATCCACAACTTACAAGAGACTGCTGACTGCCTGTGCTCTCTGAAAGTTCACGCTGAGAAATGGCTTAGGTGTATTTATGAAAAGTAGTTATAGAATGATCTGATCTAAAGCCTCCCTTTCTGGATTGAATGCCAAAAATGTGTTTATCGTATTACTTTAACATTCTTTCATTTTATTAATTTCATTATTAAGTCATTTTTGCTCAGGACAATTCATACTGACCTTAAAATGAAATGGAAACAAATGGTGCCAGAAGTAAAAGTCAACAAGGGAAGGATGATACATGTCATCCGTTTATCAAGAGAAACAAGATTAAGGGCTATGTTGTCAGCTGTGCTAAGGCAATGTCTATCCCAGCTGGGAGGGTGTGGGAGCATGGCTGTGAGTTGCCTTGATTGTTCTTGTTCCTGGGGAAAAAGGATTCCCAGATAAGCTGAGACTTGTGTTAGACCAACTCTGCACCTTCCCACAACAACATGCTGTTTCCTTGGCCTCTGGGAATCACTTTCTCCTGCTCAAATTTTTCTTGAGGGAAGGAGAGAATAGTTAATTTCTTACCTGAAATTTGTAGATTTTCCTTCTCTTGCTCCTCTCTCTGTTGGACCAACTAGGATAACTAGCTAGTCTTCTGAAAATTCTTACTTCCAGTTCCTGGTTTCTACCCCAGCTCAAAAGCATCCTTTTATCTTTTGCTACACCTCCTGACTCCGCCTGGCCCCAAATCCTGGCATTTATCAATGTCAGGATAGTACATCTCTGAGGGCTAGAAGGCTAGAAACCAGCAAAGACTTGGTCTAAAGTGAGTATAAGAATATCTGTTTTGTCACAAACTGCACCCAAAGTATCTTCAGGCCTATCTCCATGTGTTCTTTTTATTTCCCTCACTGCCTAAAGCTTCCTAGAGTGGTTAACTCCAGCCAGTGTACAACTCTTTTAAACCTCACTACTTGTTTCCTTGAGAATTTGATGCTTGTCAGTCAGCATTCATAACAAATAGCCTAATAGCACCACCCAGAAAGCAGCTGAAGACATTTGTAGAGGTAACAACATTACAAACCCAGCCAGTGACTGACAGCCTGACCCGTCTTGTCACGTATGCTGGGGGAAAGTTTCCTTTCAGTTCAAACCCAGAGCATAGTTGCTTTGTGACATTGGGAGTGGCAGAACTATTAGAGGCTAAAGCTGCAAGAAACCTTTGCTTCACCTTCCTACCAGGGAGTAAAGACCAGACAATAAGATTGTCCAGTCTGCCAAGAAAGAAGTTCTTCCTCTCCCATTGCCATAGTTAATCCAGAACATAAACTGTATATTGAGAACAGGATTATTTCTTCAGTGCTCAAAGATGTGAAACACTGAAAAGGTACTGAAATGCCAGTGTCAAAGGATTTACATTCCCAGATGGTAGATAATGAATATATAAAATGCTAGTCATCATCGAAGGATGAAATCTATCTTATCTCAAGAGAAAAAGAGTTAAGGGCTTTGGTGGGGGAAACTTCAAAGATTAAACCTTTCCCCTTCTACCCAATGGGCAGCTGTGTACTGATTTACAGCATAGCCAGAGCACATGCCTATAGAAAATGCCTTCAGGTGACATAGCTGTAGGATTTAAAAGAAAGTTGTGAATTTCTCTGTGCTACCTTACTGTTCTTCATCTCTTTCCTCTTCAGAGTGAAACTGTACGATTTCTGCTGTTCCTGGAGACACTCTGGCCGTAGGATGAATGTGGGTCATGTTTCAGCCTAAATGATCTCATATAATAAACTACTAAAAGCTGGTTTTAATAAAGGAATTAGAGAGAATGAGACTGCTGACAGACAACCTGATGAACCTTCTGAAATTCCTTCTACAATATTGATTCGATTCCAGTTTCTCATTTACAACATTTGCTTATTGTATACATAAAGTATTTCTGCAACTATTGAAATTGTCCAGTGAGCCACACATGATCCAAATGTAAATTCCATGGCTTTGTTTTCAACAAGACCATTGTCTTGGATAAAACCCCAGTGATGTCAGAGATTTAATATGTCAAAGAAGAAACAGCCCACAGACATAAAACTGGAATAAGTTTGGAGACACTCTGTTTAGTAATACCACCAAGGCAGCCAGCCCTGCAGAGGAAAGCAGTCAATAATTACCTGCTGTTGGCACTGGGATCATTCATCGCTTATGAGTATAAATATATAGAACTGGTTAGTCCAAAGCTAAGCATCGCATCCCCAACAGATGGAGAAATCCTCTAAAGAATATATAAGAAAGGATAAGCATGAGATGTTTCTTTTCTTTGGTCCGGAGGTTATTTTCCTTCCAACCTTTGGCAATCAAGATTTGAACCGACTGCAATGTAAGTGGCAAAGGCACCTGAGGGTGTCTTTCTAATAAGTGTGGATATCAGTGAAGGGGCATGTGTCTGTTCTTTCTAAGTAACATATAATCTTGAATAGTGAGATTTGGGGGAGAAAAACAGAGAAAACATAAACTAGTTTCAAGGGTAATAATTATTTTAAAATAATTTTTTGAATAAATTTCTTAAAGTGTCTGTTAAAGCAATTGTGATTGATAATAACATTGGAATAATATTCCATTTCTATATTGGCTAGAAAAATGAGAAAGGCATCAGTGCATAGATAGTTTGTAGTCTACTTTAGTGCTATAGCAGAATATAATTTCCCAAACATGGAAGTCAAAGATGTATCTTAAGGAACATTTCAAATAAGGTAACAGAGAGCTGCAAATGAAATTAGCAATGTTCCTATATAATCACATTCAACAATAACTTAGTGATTTCAGGGAAGATGCATGGAAACTGTGTCACTATTTCATAAGTGTTAATTGACCTTGTACTTGCTTACAAAACATTGACAAAGATAAAAGATAAAAGATCAAATTAACTACTCCTCTGAGAAAGATTTTTCCATAAGAAACTTTATTAAGCTTAGAAATAAAGGCAATTGTAGAGATTAATGGCAAACAAGACAAACACAGACAGTTCCTGAGCCACAGGTGCATGGAACGCTGACACACTAGAGGACCACTCTGGTATTGTATTGATATCAACACCATTTTAATCTGAGAGGTTCACCAATATTAAAATTTAAGAACAAGTCTTCCTTTTTTTTTGTTTTGTTTTGTTTTGTTTTTAGTTTGGATTGTTTCTTTTTTTTCCCCTCCAAAGGTATTATCTTTCCCTTCAAGAAAATGCTTAAGTATCTTAATCAAGTGATAAGAATCTTAAATGATAGAAGTAATTTAAAGATATTAAGATTTGGAAACCTAATATTGAGCTGCTAACTTCTGTGCATAAGTAGACTAATCAATAGAAGTTTTTTCAGAAGAGGTTCAGAGCCCTCCATACTGTACAGTCTAAAGAGATTGCAGTGCTTATGTTTCTTTAGATGGCAGTAGCAGCAGTCAACTAACAATTACCATGGCTGAAGTATTTCTGCAGAAACAACAACCATTCAGTTCATAGATTTTACAATATCCTATGAGCCAACTTTATTTTACTCCTGGTAGAATCCATTGGGATTCTACCAGGAGTAGAACTTGGCCTTGTGTTTTCCACTTTTTCTGTTGTTTACAAAGCAGCAGGCAGCAACCAGTAGGCCCTGCAGAATAGACCCTTTTGTAATGCATGAGTCATGGGGCAAGTCCAAGAATCAGTGCATATGCAACACTCCCACAGTTGACACTAGACACTTGACCTGAAGAAGGAATGGAAGGCTGTGTTACTGTACAACTAAACCTCTCCCGTTTATGTACAAGGAATTTTAGCTTTAAATCATCTTGGAAAGAAGAAAAAAACTCAACCTAACAAGAGTAGAAAAAGAAAACAAGAGCAGTTGCTGGAAAAGGGGAATCATATGTTCATGAGACACCAAGCAAGCTGTTCTATCTACATAGCATAGCAGAAAGACATGGAAACATACTTTTTTGGGTGCTGAAAGCAGGGGAGACATGTCAGTGTGGCATTACACCTGTGCCAATTCATTAACACAATTATCATACCTCTGGCTCCAAGCTTGGTCACTACCATTGACCCTTGGCATCACACTCCATGAACTATAGTAGATATAAAACTGAGAGCACAGAAATACAACCAGAATCGTTGGCCACATTTTCATGACCAGAGGCTAATGCTCAGGAAAGCACCCTAGAACAAACTTCAGGTTCAGTTTCAGCCAGGTTGTGGGAGCTTCAAAAGGCATCTCAGACACACACTCATAAAGCCTCTGCTGCTCTATATAAGAAAAAAAACAAATGAAGAGGGGATTAGTATAGTCAAGTGATTAAAAGAATCCAAACAAATTCCACCTTCACATTTTGGTTTGATTTTGAGCCCTACAATTTTTCATTGGTTTCATGCGTCAGTTAGATGAGGGTTAGGAGGTTCTTACTGGAACTGCTTAGTGTCTTGTGTTACAGCCCTGGGAAAGTTCCTTGGCTACTTGCCACTCTTTCCAGTATAATGTTATGGTGTGGCAGAAGAATTCAATAACAGTGACTAGCGGTTGAGAGACGTGAACTACAGGGTGTGGAGGAGTCATCACCATTACTTGTGAGAGACTACTCTGTCCTATATGTTGGTACCTGTGTTCATGGGATAGAAAGTGGTCACCTAACTAAAAAAGGGCACCACTGTGTTTTTTAATGGCCTCACTATTCTTGGGAGTAACTCATCTTTTCAGTCCCATTAATTGCTGGAGTATGGTAATAGGTTCACAGCTACTCTAGGGCATTATCTCCTAACATCAACACGTGGAGAGAGGGATGAAGAGATGGGATGTAGTTTGCTGCTGCTGGAGGACTGCTTATCAACTCTGCAAGATGAATTTGCCTAGTGCTCTGTCATCCTGGTTCTGACCTCCTACGTATGCTTCTGGCTGCACTTAAGCTCATGTCTTCTCTGTCTGGAAGCATGTATTTGCATGGTAGTCTGTTAGACCATGCCCCCTCTCCTGTTCTGAGTGTCAGTGCAATATACTCTGGATCTTTTGCTCCAACCTGAATTGCAGAAGTCAGATCTTCAGGACTGTACCTGAATGAACCATGACTATCAACAAGCATTTTCACAGCATCATGCAACAGATTTGCTCTGTGTGACTGCAGCAGTAAAACAGAAGTGAGGCAAGAGAAAAGCAGAAGTTTTCTAGGTGGTCTTCAATCCTTGCTCCTGGGTCACTGCAGACCCAAATTGAGAGGCCGTTTTTAAGCCATTTCTCCCTGAAAATCAAGTTTCTGTTTTAATAAACCAGGATCAGTTATTGAACTCTTACGTATTTTCTGCATGGGACATGATCAAGAAATGTGTTTTCAACAATTATCTACTTTTTTTTTTTTTTTTACCAGAGAGGGCATTTTAATCCTTCAGTTTCATCCAGTGTCACCTGAACTAGCTGTTACCACTTCCACAGTGTGCAGCCCCCAGGAGGAGAATTAAAACAGTATTTATTTTCTTTAGAAACAAAGTAGCTGCTGAGGCTATTTTAAAGCAAATAGTCTCTGAAATTGTGAAAACGAAAGGTCAACATCTAACTTATAGGAGCTTGTGATGTATGTAGAAGCCTGTGTTTCTTCCACGGTCTTTTATATTAGTTCACATTTGATGCAGTTACAGAGACTCTGCAAAAATGCTCCTGTGATTTGTTGTTGTTGAGACGCTGACTATAGAACAGCGTCCTTGTGATTTTGATGTGAACAAGCAAATATTTCAGCTAGGACAGCAGACCCTCTGTGTTAGGCTGATCTGCTCTGTGTTGTGCTACTGCACATTATGGGATGTGACTACTATAAAACTGCAGGACCACTGAGAACCAATTGACTGCAATCTAGGAGTAATAAACGTGGTCTTATAGCAAAGGTACAAAGTCATTCCAGGATTTGCTGATCAATCCCTCCTAATTTGTTGTAGAGCACACTACTAAATCTAGAGGATACCTTCAGCAATCGGTTCTCTCTTTTAAGGGAGTTATCTATACAGCTATCTGTATCTATAGACATAGATAACACATGCCCGGGATACAGGTACCTTGGCTGGCTCCATACCATGTGAAGCCATAGGAGTAGTTGGGATGGCAGGATGTATTTCACATGCTTGCTCTTGTAAGTGCTGGTGAGTGGTTACAGCTGCTGAAGCCAACTCAGGCTGAGCAGTTTGGACATAGCAATGCTCAGAGCCACTCAGATGGCTCACCCCCAGGCCTCCCTTCAAGGCAGGTTCCAGGAATACTTACCATCTCAGAATGGAGCTGAACTTACCACATTCCCATGGCATTCTGTCCTGTACCTGGCATGTTCAGGCAAGGATCCAGGATTGCCAGCAACATTTTTTGTATTTTCTAAGGTTTTCTGTTTCTAAGGAGCACGCCAGCCCTTCATCACATAACGTCAATGCAAAGTGAAGCTGTAAGTTTCTCAGATGTCTCCTTGATTAGCCCTTTGGTTTCAGGCTGTTTTGATCATCTCTAACCAGCCTTCAGCTTCTGAAATGCCAAAGTAGCCTGATTCCACAAATTGCTAAGCAGCTTTGCAAACTGTATGTTGGACTTCAATGGGAATGGAGTATGTCACCATAAAAGAGAAACTCTGCTGAAGAGTGTCTCTAGTAGTCCAATCAAGACTATCTCTCTAGAGCACTATTCTGAAGAATCTAGAAATTTGGAGCAGGAGGAGAGGGCCTGGTGGCACTGCATATGCAAAGCAGAGCTGCAGTCTCCAAGCCACACTCAGTGTGTGAGACTGATGGACACACAGGGATCAGAACCAGTGTGCCTTCAGATGAAACATTTATGGCCTAGGAGGTAGTCTTGTGGGTTCCTGACATGAAACAGTAGCATTTCCTTTTTTTTCCTTATCTTTCAGCATTTGATCTTCTCAAGAAGATCAAATGTAGTATTTATCTTTCTCTCACAAGAACATGAAATATCAATGGTGATTTGGTATCAACACTTATAGACCCATATTCTTTAAGGAGATGATAGAGGATTTGTATTGTTTGGAAGGAGGCTAAACTGGACCTCAACTCAGGATATCCCATACCCAACACATGTTGAAAATCAAGCACTGAAGGAATCCAGAGAGGCAAATGTATATGTGTGCATAGAAGATATATAGAGGATATGTGTATCTCAAGAAGCAAGCAAATACATTCTGAAAAAACCCACAAGAAGCCAAGTCATATGAGTAGGACTCAGTCCAACTTCCCAGTCCAGCCTGCTCGCTTGGAGAAGACATGAAAGGTGAATGAGCTATGCTGCCACACTAAATTGGACTTTCCAAAGCTAGAGATGTATTTTTAAAGTGAGAAAATTCTGAGACTACATTTAGTAGATGAACACATTCAAGTTGTCATTTCCTCAACTTTCCTGCCCATGGCTCTTTTCTGAATGCAGTGCCACCTTTATTTATTAGCTGGCTCACCAATAATAGTGTGGCTGTAGCTGACTGGTTGCTTCTTTCCATTGCCACAGCCTCTTTTCCTGCAGAGTTCTTGCTACAGAAGCCTGAGTTTACCCTGGGAGAAAATGGCAAAAACCTAGCGTGAATTTAAATTTGTATTCCTTGAATTACAGTGAAACAACCCACAACAAATTAAAAGCACTCTCAAATAAGCTGTAACAGTATCAGCTGCTAGCATTCCATAACTCTTCCCTTATGGTCAAAGGTATCTGCTTAAATTGCTAATTAGATTTATCTTGTAAGTTTTCTGCTTTAAATACTCTACTTGAAAGCATTTTTCATACCTGCTGTAGTTGCCATAGCATCTGCAACTGCACAGTTCATCTGCTCCTCTGTCCCTGTTTCGTTATCAACTCTAACTATAACGTCTTGAGAAAAAGATGGTTTTGTGCAGAATGTAGAATACAAAGTAAGAAGGCCCAAATAAAGGCTTATATAAATTCCTTATCTGGCAGCATACTGAAAATATCTTGATTCCTGGCATAGCAAATATACTGTGGAGTTCACTCTTCATTAAAAAGCACAGGCAACCACAGTACCAGGATGTGGGTAGTCTTAAAGACTAATGTGTACATTTATGCAGATACAGTCTTCTGGGAACCAGGTTGTCTTAATCATAAAAGAACCCTTCAAGTGAATTTAATGAGGAGTTAGTTGAGGAATTTATTCTGAAACTTTAAACTGTGTGTAAATTCCTGAGGATCAAATTAAGTTGAAGGTAAATAATGTTCAGAATGGTGTTACAGTCAAGGCTGCCTAAAAGCTGAAGACACAAAGATCCTGCTTAGGGAACATTTCTTTTCCAGCTAGAGACTTCTTTAAGGAGCCCAGACAGATGCCATATGTTGATGATAAAACACCTTTCACAATGTGATGTTTGGAGCCTGCTCAAAAGATCAGTCATCTTTGTCTTTTCTAAGGTTGCCACCTTTAAAATAAATGCCAAACAGTTCTGAACTGGAAAAAGAGTAATTGGCAATACTTATAGGTGTCATCAGTGATAGAGCATCCATGGGCAGATGTTTTGCTTTACACACAGGGAAGTTCTGGATAAAAGAAACCCTGTGACAAGGACAGCTGCATCAAGAGCGCTTTAAAAAAAACAGATTGTCATCACTTGCTGTCTTAAGCATAGAAAAACCTTGCTTTGAGTTCTTCATCTCTCAGTGAGAGGATGCTTGGTCTACATTCTTCATATACTCAAAGAAAAAAAGGTGCACTTGAAGATATTTAATGATTTGTCCTTTGATAAACTGTTATTTGTTTCATGTTCTGAATTCTAGTCAGAGGTATAGTGATAGACAAATGTAAACACACAGATGTGCAGGTAAGCACAACACTCTCTGTTTCCCTTTCTCATTTTCAAAGAATAAAAACATAAAATGGTTTGGGTTGGAATGGACTTTTAAAGACTGTTTCTCTGCAATTAACAGGGACATCTTCAACTAGATCAGGTTGCTCAGAGCCCTGTCCAAATGTTTCCAGGGATGAGGAATCTACCACCTCAATGGGCAACCTGTTCTACCGATTAGTCTACCTTATTTTGATTTCAAAACATTACCCTTAAGTCTGTCCCCATCTTTCTTATAAGCCCTCTTCAAGTACTGGAAGATTGCAATAAGATTTCCCTGAAGCCTTCTCTTCTACAGGCTGAACAACCCCAGCTTTCTCAGTCTGTTCTTATGAGATTCTTTTTCTGTATATGGCTGATCATCCACTGGATAGTATTAGCAACATACATTGCCTGGTGTTTCCCAGATGCACATTGTCATTTAATGTACAGTTCTTAACCAAGGAAGTATTTTCTGATAGTGATAGAAACACAGACAATGCAAAGAAAGCACCTAAAGGCTAAGCAAGTTGGTTTCATAAGGTGACACTTGATCATATAAGTGCTCGCTGGTGTATTCCACAGATCTACCAATTTGTGTTAAATTTCTCCAGTATTAATGTGAAATAATAATTTTTTTTTTTTTTTTAACCTTCCTGGGCAGTGTTCTAGGGTAGAGAATCTCAGTGAGACAGAATGAAGAAACAGATGCATTTAAAAGGTATTACTTGTGCATCTCCCTAATTTTTTTCCCTCTAGAGCATACACAGTTTATGCATAGTTTGTTTGAAAATACATGGAGCTTATATGGTCTGTGTCCTGGTCTTGCCTATTTTTTTGTCCTGCTCTTGACTCTTGCCAGTATTTTTGCAGTGGTCAGGTACTTCTTGAGCATGTTAGAGGACAGAAAAGGAAAAATGCCTCTGACTTGAAAGCATATTCCCCATCCTTCAAACATACTGGAATAACTGAAACGAGAAGTCCCACAGCACTTGTAAGGCAACCTGCATGGAAAGAAAGCCCACTTTAGAGTACTGTGGCATTTGGTAAGGGAAGAAACATGGAAAGAGTCTGCCTAATCAGATGGTCGTTAAGCAGGTGGTTCTGCTGTAAATAATCTGAATATTCATAGAATCATTTCAGTTGGAAAAGACCTTTAAGATCACTGAATCTAACCACATATTTGCTTTATTTAGGCTAGAATCTTGCAAACTCTTATACAGGTGTGAAACTTTATGCACATGAGTAATCTCATGTAGTTCATGACACAAACTTCTTACCAAATGATAAATACAGACATGTCTACAAAATTACAACCTTAAAATGAGAGTGAGCTTGCTTCTGCTTTGTATGTTGCTTCACATGCTGGTGATTGTTAATAAATATCCATTAGGGGAAAATGTGAAGGATATCACACCATTTGATTTGGGAGGCCAAAGTAATCCAGGAGGCACTGTTCTAATACGAGGGAGAGCCTTGCAGACCTGTACAGCCTAAAGGACAATGAGGCAGCCCTGGCTTACAAAAAGCTGAAAAGTCGGATTCAGAGGATAAGAAATGTTTGAGCTACATAAAAGCTTCTTGTTATGTAAGTTTCTGACATGGATCTCAGCACTGGAATGAGAACAATGAGATGAGCATCACGGCCCTGAGAACTCCTATGGTAAAAAGCAATCAAAAAAGAAGATAATATAAAGTGCAACAGAAATACTTATGGGACAAAAGAGTTTAAAGAATATACTACATCTCCAGAGAAGGCAGGCATCAGATGATCAGATCTGGTTATAAAATGCAGAGAATGTACCCCATAGAGAGCTTTGAGCTTTTGTGAAAAAAAAATCAAATATCCTGGATAAAAAGGCTTACAGGTGAACGTTACTGCTTCTCCAACAGAAATAATGTGGGGTTTTTTTTAAAAAAAAGAAGAAAAAGGTTCCATCTCCAAACATTTTAACTTAGTTTAAACATTTTCTTGTAGGAAGTGCATTTAATCAGCCTCAGAGATAGCTGAAACCTATGGAAAGTGCAGGTGAAAAATACATCAGAAAAATCAGCTCCTAACTGCCTGCGGCCTACTGCATGATTACTAGAAGCTTTAATTCCCAAAAGAGGATTTCAGAGCTTGGTGGGGTGATTATTAGATTCCTGTTCTCAGTTGGGCTCCTACTGCAGGCACAGGGAAGGTTGAAAACCTGATGGTTAGCTAATGAGAATAACCTCCCAAACACTGACACCCCTCAAACCACCAGGAGTGCTGAGATGGCAGACAATAACTTTTCCCAGTATTTGTTCTCACCTGAAGAGCGATAATGCCTGCTATGAAATCCTGGCTTACAGAGTTTGCTTTGGAGCAAGGCTGACTGCCCATGCTGTCCACAGCTGCCTGTCCCACCTCACTCTCATGAATCTCCTGGTCATGTAGTAGTTGCTGGATTGCTACCACTGCTACCCTGACACATTAAGTAAAATAAAAATTGAATGACAGTTTATATTAACACATCATATCGTAAACAATTGGAGTTCATCTGCTGCTTCACCACGACCTGACCTTTCCCTGCATCAGATATGACAGTCCCTAAGAGATGGGCTGGTAGGAGAACTCATGGCTTAACTACCTCAGCATGTTTAGACAAAGTATCTCCAGTCAGTTGAACTCATGGTCTCAACTCTCCTGATGACATAGCTTTTAAATCTTACAGGGTCTCTTTCCACGATTTTTTCCCTTTTACAAGGCATCATCAGAATCAGTTAATTAATGGAAGTGTAATGTTCAGAATGTGTTATTATTTCAGTCTGTGGTACTTCAGACCTTATCCATACCGAGATTTTTCAGCGGAATTGTATTTGCGATGGTGGTTTTGTGGCATGGAAGCCTGTTTACTACAGCTTGGATTGGGACCAACAGAAACAGTGAATACTTGGGTAAAAATGCAGTTGATGAAATTCTCACTCTTTGAAACAAAGCATTAGAAGAATGATCATTTTTCTTTTTGGATATGAGGTGTTCTAGAACAGCTTGCTTGCTTGTGTGTTTATTAGCAGGTGTAAGTCCATCTCCCCACACCACTGTTAGACCTGCTTGGGGTGGTAAGGAGCAGCTGCGGTCCTTCTGTGAGGTCCTTACCACTACACTAGCTTCTCCTTTTGCCATAGCCTCCAGAGATTGCTCTGATAGGCTAACACAGGACTGCCACTGAAGAACCTTCCAGACTCACAGGCTGTGAGGGTCACACTTGTTTCTAGACTGCATCTCTTGAGTTCGGGTGGAATGCCTCCATGGACCTATATCTTGAAGGCGAATTTTATCTTTGTGTAGGGAGCCTCCACAAAGCTTGTACACTATCTAACTGCCTCAGTGAGGCCCTCTTAATGTTCAGATCTTTGCATAATAAATAACCACTGAATGCGAATGAAGGCAATTAACTCTATAGCTACAATGCAGGGGTCTTTCTAATGTTGACTTAATCCACACTGGAGGCAGGATGAATATTCTGCAGTAACCCTACAGGCTAGGATATAGAAAGCAATTGACTTTCAGGATTTTCTAAATGTTCTGATTCCTCCTAAATGAGCTCCATTAACACCGAGACACAGAGATCAGTTAATTGTGGTTGTTGAGACATGGCAAATGATCCTTCCTATGGTTGTTTTAATTAAAACACCTGCTTTCTAGTTTATCATGTCAATATTGCACCTGTTTATTCCATGCAAATATAAAGCAATGGTTATGAAATATTTTTTTTCTTTCTTTGAACCATTCCAAGTCAGCAAGATTAAATTGCAAAACCATATCTGTAGTTTCTGAGCCTGCATATCTGTTCATTAACATGTGAGTGCCTAGAATATCCACATTCTGCCGTAAGATGTGCCTCTTTGCAGCTAGATATGAGAATATTTCCTACTGCAAAGCAGTTCTTTGATATCATCAGATTCTGTCAAATCTATCTCTGATTTTAAAAGCAAACAAATGGGAGGAGGTTGTTGCCTCTTTCAATTCAAACTTTTCAAACATCAGTTTTAGTATTTAGTCTATAATAATGCTGTTCTACTACATAACTTAATATTTACTTACCTTCTAGACAGAGAATTTCTTTCATAGTGTGCTTTGAATTATGTTTCTATAATGTAAAGAAATATTTTTTCTTGGCTCAACATTAGTTTCTTTCAGTTTATCTCAATATTGCTTTCAAGAAGCACCTCTAAGAGACTTCTCATGACTGCCTTGCAAGCTCTGCAATCAGTAATGCCAGAGGCATTTCTGATTTTGTTGACTTGGAGTAACTTTCAGGTTTTATACTGGTCTATGATTAGAGATACCAGTGCACCATGGAGTATTCACCAACATCTCTGCCTTGTGTAATGAACACTAGTTTCTTCCTGCAGGTCAGCACTGTGGTCTGGCAGAAAGCACTCTCAGTTCCACCCTTTTCAGGATTTCTCTGGATATGGGTTAGGAAGGCTGTAGATGCATGCTTCCTTGGGTCCACTGTCTCCAGGGAGATGGCACATTTTTTAAATTCATCTTGCTTTCAACACTAGATAAGCTCAATAGTAAAGCAGAGATAAGCTGTGTTAGCTAGACCTAAGATCAGACTCTAGACTGGAAACAAAGGCCAAGGATGAAAAAAATATAATTTAATTACACCAAATACAATTTAATCATAATTTCTTACCTAGGATCCTAAGATACTGGTGCATTGTCATATATATATAGGACCTGGACATGTTCCTATGCGACCTGATCTAAGTGAACCTGCTTCTGCAGGGAGGTTGGACTAGATAATCTCTAAAAGTCTGTTCCAACCCTACCATTCTATGATTCTATGACCTCAATGTTGAGAGCAACACCTGTATACCCTTAGAGTTATTCTTGATTTGAAATGTAAACCTTACCTGGTATCCTGTCCACCAGGATGGGGCCATGCCTTCCTAGGATGCCTTGCCACCTTCTGAATCCTGTTTTCTTTCTTATCCTCATTCTTGGTAGTTTTAGGAGTCAGATTTTGGGATTCAAGTATAAACGTACCTGATGATTTAATCCAGAACCGCTGTGTAAGCTTATGGAAACTCTTTTGCTTATCTCTGTGATAGGTGAACTTTTTGACATGCCTCCTTCTTAGGACAGACACAAAAACTATGTCATAGCACAACTGCCTGAAAGGTCACAACCTTTTGGTGGCAGTAATAAGTTTACATTAAATATAAAAATCATTGATTGTATATACCTTCTACAAAACTTTTGGCATGTTACAAATTCAGGCAGCATATAAATAAATTATTAATGTAGACATCAATCTTGGGATGTAGTTACTCTTTATGGATACATCCGTGAGTGCAAGTCTCTGTATAGATTTTTGATTGAATATCACAGAATCAGAGAATCACAGAATCGTAAGGGTTGGAAGGGACCTTGAAAGATCATTTACTCCAATTCTTCTGCCAGAGCAGGACCACCTAGAATAAGTCACACAAGAACTTGTCCAGGTGGGTTTTGAATGTCTCCAGAGAAGGAGACTCCACAACCCACCTGGGCAGCCTGATCCAGTGCTCCGTCACCCTCACAGTGAAGAAATTCTTCCTTGTATTTCTTTAGAACCTCTCATGTTCCAGTTTGTACCCATTGCCCCTTGTCCTATCATTTGGCATCGCTGAGAACAGCCTTGCTCCATCCACCTGATGCTCATCCTTTACATACTTGTAAACAATAATAATATGTGATCTCATAAGGGCAGAGCAGAGAAGGAGGAGACCATCTCTCCACCTACTGCCCATAGTCCTTCTAATACACTCCAGGATGCCATTGGGCTTCTTGTCTACAAGGGCACATTGCTGGCTCATGGTCATCCTGCTGTCCACCAAGACATCCAGGTCCCTTTCCCCTACACTACTCTCTAAGAGTTCATTCCCCAGCCTGTACTGGTACACGGGGTTATTCTTTTCCAAATACAAGACTCTATACTTGCCCTTGTTGAATTTCATTAGATTTCTCCCAGCCCAACTCTCCAGCCTGCCCAAGTCTCATTGAGTGACTTCACTGCCTCTAACACTAGGCTATGGAGACTTCAAGAAATAAATACTTCCACTTCCACATTGATCACATTAGATAACAAAGATTAAGAAAAGTTTATTTGATGTAGCTGGTGTGTATCAGTTGCTAACAGGGAGTGGATTGATGTTTGATCAGTCTGTGAGTACACTAGGCTTGGGTGGAAAAACCACTAGACTATAGATTTGTAATGACTCATGACAGTAAAGATTTATTTTCGTAAACTTGGTTGCACATGCTTAGTCTTTGACTTGCAGTGTGAGCTGCAGTTCTCTGTAACAGAAGTCACAGTTCTTTATCCCAGCAAGAAGTGAGGAACAGGCAGAGGTCCCAAATAGCCACAGCTCCAATAGTCTTGATAGACCAACTGGAGGACCTGACTAAAATCTCAGCCAAAACTGTCCACTACAGCTAGTCCATAAAAGATACTTATTAAAATCTGGACTCATGATTTTTATAGGCTTGACGGTATAGACACAACCTATCAGAGAGAAGGGATCATCTTACCTCTGTGAAAGTGTCTAACTCACCATCTCACAAGTATTACAAACATCTCTTCTTCCACCTAGCATTTTTGGACACTTTTTAGATTTTTAAAAAATATCTTTTGTCACATTGCTCTGAAGCTATTTGAATTGATTTTGCTATACTCATAGTTATGTTTGGACTGTCTCAAACTCATTCAAGTTAGTTTCTATAGCAGTGGCTAGAAGTCAAGAGGAGCTTTCTACAATCCTGGAGAATGAAAAAATCCCATTAATTTCAACAGTGCAATGTTCTACTTTCAGGTTTTTTTCTACTATGTCTTTAACAACTTTAATTGCTGCTTGAATTTCAGGCTTAATGGACTATGATTTAGAAACACTGTCCTTAATGTCAACTTCTGGGAAGATGGCAAGAGTGTCTTTTCCCATTTTATTGTGTATTAGCTGCTCACTCTGATTCAATAGCAGTCTTAGAAATGAATGTCTCCTCCTGTCTCTTGGGAGAAGAGATTTTGATATTAGAAGAACCTCTCGAAAAGTACTTGTTTCTTTAATATATAGAGATTATTCTGGTCTACTTGTTTATTTTCCTTTAATTTTTCAAGTAAAGGTTCATGAAGACAGTCTTCAAAGAAAAGAATGTGTCCTCTGTGGTACTCAGTTTCTCTCCACATCCTCAAAACAGTAACACTTTATTCCCAGTTGAGCTGGATTGGATACAAGCAGTTTAGATGAAGATTTTTTTTTTTATTTTATGTGTTCAAGAAGTCAAGTAGAAGAAGACAAACAGCAATTTTCAAAACCATTTGAAAAAGCTTTCTTCTTGGCCCTTCTTTCTTATCATAGAGTCATGGAATGGTTTGTGTTTAAAGGGATGTTTAAAGGTCATCTAGCCTAGCATCCCTGGTATGCTCAGACCCCTGTCTACTCTGATCTTGAGTGTTTCTGGGGATGAATATATTGAATTTGTATGGCAGCGTTTTTAATTGTCAGGAACAAGTTGCAGTGATGGCTCCTGCAAGAAACTGTTTGAAGTTCCTCTGGCTGCAGATTGGACCTGTCTGTGGCCAAAGCCAGCCAAGACAATCAGATGTCTCTGTGATAACTATTTAAGAATGGAAATTCTACAGCAGAAAGAGAATGTGAGAGAGGAGAAAAATAACCATGCAAACACCAATACTACCCCTTCACCCAAGATAAATTGTTTGAAGCCACAGCGTTATAAATTCAGATACAGGATCACAATTTAATTGGTCCTCTTACATCAGCTAAGGAAAGAATCATGTTAAAAATTTGTATCAAGAAAAAAATTGATTTCTAGTGTTTCATCCAACTTTTCAGCTCTAAAGTTTTCTGTGTTAATATGGGACAAAACAACCCATCAGCAGCCATTCCCTGTTGATTTCCAATTCATTAAATGGCCGTCTAGATAGCTACACACTTTTTATTCATTACCACTTAATGAAATACTCTGATATCAGTGGTAAGAGAAAACACTCAAAACCTTTTCACATCAGCTTGTGTCACATATAGTATAAAAATATTGCCTGAGTATAACTACTAGCTTCTATGTGCTCTGCTCTTGCTGTCTGTTATCTCGTAGTGTCAGTGCTCTTTCCCTTTTCCTCTTCTATTAAACACAAAACGCTATCCATCGTAAGCATAGAATGATAGTTATCAAATTCAAACCCCCCAGCCAAAGCCCCATCCAACCTGACCTGAACAATTTCTAATGATGAGGCACCCACATCTTCTCTGGGCAACCTGTTCCAGTGCCTCACTACCCACATTGTGACAACTTTTTTCCTTATGTCCAATCTAAATCTGCCCTTGTAATATTAGTGATGTTACTAGATACTTTTGTTAAGAAGATTAGGCTTTTTAAGCATGACCACACAAGGAAAGTAAAACAAGTACTTAGCATTTTATATCTAAACACACAGTGTAGTTGTGTAATTACTATTAGTCACCACAATAATTAAAAAACCCAAACTACCTTCAGATATATAATTAATTCATAATATAACAGCCATTTAATTTCTTCAGTACTCCACTGAATGAATCAGTGTAGTACTGAGCTAACTTCAGTGATGCATTTACAGTAGATTTTCTGTTTACAGGCTGAAAATATTCCTCAAGGAAGCATTGTGATTTGGGTTATCAATGAGTTTTAGCAGCTCTAATGCACATTTCTTTTTTCTTTCTGAGAGCAGGCAAGCTAGTTAAAGGCCTAGATTTATCTATATAAATTACCACGTTGCAACCAAACTTCATACTAATAATTTCCATCTTCTCCCATAAGTCTGTGCAATACTGTTCTTCATAAATATCAGCTGGAGGCATCATATGTGAGAATCTAATTCACAGTGCTTCACCACCACTGTTCAAAATATGAGAAGATGCCAGCCTACTGAGCCACAGCATGGCTGTAACAAGAAATCTCCCCATGACATTTTACTACACAAGGAAATTTCGTTCCCAGAGGACACATTTGGGGAATGCCCCTCACAACCCTTCTTTAATCAATTTAACAAATGTGTCTCAGATATTTTCAATAACCAACAGTCCATAAAATTACTTTTAATCCGTGTATCAATATGAGTGACATCAAGCACCAGGAGGAAAAAAAAAATGCTGATTCAATTTCAAGTCTCTGAACATTGTTAGAATACTAGTTCCCAATGTAAATCATAAACAGGAATAAACTGGTGCATCAGTTTTCTGATAGAACCTCATGGACCCACTCCTGGCTGATTGCTGCTGCACTGCACATCTGGCCTCTCTGAGGTGATGGAGGCAAAGGAAGGGGCACCCTCCGCCACAGCAATACAGGCACCAGCCCCTGAGAGCAAAGGAAAACTTGCCAGCTATTAACAAGAAAGAGAGCATTAACAGGACAGACACGTAATTGAGTATGCCTGCCTCTATACAAAAAGAGAGAACTCAGTATCTCTAGCAACCCTAGCAACCATGTTCATTAAACTATTATTTTCCTCATTTTAAGGATAAAAGCCAAGATTTCCCATTGATTTCAATAGCAACTAAGTAACTTGGTGCCGTTGAAAGTCTTTAGGTCTCAGAAAGGCTTTAAATGTCTGTCTCTAAAGCTGAGATCTTTAAATGTATTTAAACACCAAGTTCTCAGATGATAGGTACCTAAGTGCATTTAAAAATCTGTTCCTGAAATACTTACTTGTAGAAACCTGAGGAAGAGGAGACACAAGACCCATGGGTTGTGACATGCCCCAATGACTTTGCCACCCAAAGTGTGTTACTGCAGTGGCTAGCAGCTCAAAGCAAATGCTGATGATCAGAGTAATCATTACCGGTTATGAGCAATCTTCTCCCCCTGCTTTCGTACATAAATATTCTGTAAATAAATATCAGTATTTGTCTTAGGATACTTTTTGACTACACAGTTGTCTTTCTCTTTATCTTTTTACTTCCCTTATTTTTTTTCTTCTTTATTTTTTTCTTGTGAGTGCCTTGTAGAAGCCCCGCAGTTCCTCCTACTGTGCTTCCATTGCAACATGGTGGAGACTTACACCAGGATTCCACTCTAGGTTCTTTTTTTGTACAGCCAAATTGCTAAGAGAGCAGAAAAGCTACTTGTGCTCCCAAGAGGCCACATTGCAAAGTCCATAGGGTGCACTCTGGCTGGCCTTCCTGACAGAACGGACATAGATCAGACACAAAATAACCATGAGCTTTTCCCCTAGAAGGCAATCTGCTGTTAGTCACATGATGATGGACTTGGCACCAAGAATGAGAGGAAGACGTTGTTACAGGAAGAATGTGCACTGTCCCATAGGCCTCCATACCACAGCAATCAACCACTAAATGGCCACAGTTGATGCAGCATCAGTCTTAGCTCCCTAGGGTTTTCAATGAGGTAATTGGAGTTTATTCTTTGCTTGGTGTTCAAGAGAAAAACAGAAACAGCCATGAAGGGCCATTGTGGTTATTTTAACATCACTATCATAGAATCACAGAATGGTAGGGGTTGGAAGGGACCTTTAGAGATCTTCTAGTCCAACCACCCAGACAATCTGGGACAATCATACTTGAATTGTCTTAAAAGTGATTGTTCTGTTGTCCTGTGATCACTTTACGTTAGACACTTTGGACTAAAATCATAGAATAAGGACTGAAAATTGGGTTCCTGACCTCTGTTTTTGCCTATGCTAACTGTGGCTCTTGGTCAATTAAAAAGCATGTATCAAGAGCTTTGGGATTTGGAGCTGAAAAATTCTCCATAATAATGAGTAGACTGAGCAAAAATAAGTCAATAAATAAACAGAAAGGGAAACACTGCAGAATAAAGAAAAATAGTCAATAGAGTTTTTTAAAGTGCCAATGAATGAGGGAGTCGGTCACTGAATAGATGGGCATGAGCTAGAGGGAGCCATGGGATAAAGTGAGCTAGAGCTGAGCAGGCAACACAGAGCTAACAGGCAAAAACAACCCCTTCTGTAAGATTTCAGATCACAGACTAGGTTAATAGCATTGGTCCCCTGTTCAGTTGTTCCTAAAAATGAAGGTATCTTCTGAAGTTACAACTCTCATATGAGATTAGGAGAATATTCCTATACAAGATTTTAAAATTTACCTTCTAGCAAAAGTGGAAAATGAAGGTTTGAAATTGAAACAATGAATTCAAGTAATGGAAACAATAACCTTTTTTTTTCCTCTACATTGACAGTTCGGGGCAGTCAGATCAGCCTGAATTTAAAATAGTCCAAGGTTGTCGGGGTTTTTTAATGTGAACAAAGAAGTAAAAAATATCCTTTCAGATGAAAAGAAATATTTTTATTTACTATGATTGAGAATGTTTCCTTTCAATGCTGTGGGTATTTTATAAGCAAAAATAAAGTTATTTGACATTACAAAATAAAAGTTAATTTCCAAATGAGAGGCTGAAATAACTATTCTGCCAGGACTTTTTCCATTCCTGCCCTTCCCAAACGCTGACAAATTTTATAAAACCAAAATGAATTTGAAAAACATTTTAAGGTTACAAGTACTTTTTGTTTTTCACATAAAGAAATGTGAGCAAAGTTTCATCTGACTGTAGTACTGAGAAGCTCAAACTAATCCACAGATTTAAAGCAGAGTAACACTTTAACAGAAAAAGAAATCTTTACTTGCAGGTCTCAACCTTTTGTTATATAAATAGAAGGGTCTTCATTGTTATTACCATCTCTGAGACTGACAACCGGTTAGAGAGAAAAAGTGACCTCTGCATCACATTCCTCTTGAATAGGAACAAGAAAACCTCATGCAACATCAGCGTCTGGGAAATAAGACCTGATGATTCAGCTGCTAGAGGAACTATGCCTTGGAACAGAATGAATTTTATCTCTGCCTTTCTTGTCAATCTTCCTTTGCTATAACATTGTCAATCAGTCAGATCACTCTCATACTTCGTTATGTTTCCATGGTGATTCCTCCAAAGTTAAAAATAATCCTGTTCCAATTCTGAAACTTATAGAGAAGACTGTATGTAATTGCCTACCTGCAGCTATCTGCCTCCTATTTGTGGAGGTAGGTATCTCCAAAAAGATATCTATTCCCTTTTTTCTGATTTTTGTAGTCAAGATGCTAAAATGTGTTTCTTAAAATGCAGAGTAATTTTATGTTGGTTTTATCATTGCAGCTCCTAGAGTTTCATACTGGGTATCCAAAAATGAGGACCATGTAATTCATAAACTCTTAAGTAGAATGCTGTAGCAGGGACAGATACAGAACTTGGTTCTTCAAGGCTTCTCCGACTTTCTCCAATTTTACACTTCCCACAGCAGTCACTTCTCCTAGAGTTGCCCTGGGTAATTCACTGCCTGATTTCTGCAAAGAAGAGAGAGGATCCTACAGATAAGAGCCTGCTTCTCTACATAGGCCTGCTCAGTCCACTGCATCCTGTTCTCCCTGTGCACAGAACCATGCAAAAGTTGTATTAAAAAAAAATGCACTCTTACACTTGCTGCTGTTTCCTTTCTTCCTGCTTTTCATTCACCTCCCATTCTTGCCCCTGGGAAGCTAGTCTGTAGGGCAGTCTCCTCTTCTATACCACCTTGTTTACCTCTGAGCTCTGAGGACACAGGAGAGAGTCTCCTTGAGCTGAGTCACCTCAAGTGCTACTGACAAATAAGCAGAGTGAACACAGCTGTCAAAAATTAGCATGGCTACCATGCCCATGCTAATGGACATTGCTCCAGACGTTCATAATTTAGCTTTATTTAGCCATTTTTTTCTATCAGAATAGAAAAATGGATTCTTAGCAGTAGATCTGCTTTCAGCAAACTTCAAATACACGTGCTGGAGTGAACATTTACACCAGCTGCTAATTTTATTTTATTTTATTTTTAAAATTTTAACTAAGGAAAGAAAACATGAAAGATACAATGCAAAAAGCCAGTCTGGATGGTTTAAACTTGTTCATGTAAAGCAACTAAAGTCAGGATCTTAAAACAGGATTCATCGAGTGAGCTAATGATATATGGCACTTTTCCTGGCATGAAACAGCATACCTCACTAAGAATGAAAGGATACAGCTCTTTGGAAACTAGTGAGGCTGCTCCTGCTCCCATCTTGGAAAAGAAAATGCTCGTATTCTGGCTGTAGCAGGATTCACAGAAAGGAATCACAGCAATCATTCACTTATCCAGAATCTGTAGTAGGCTATGATGTTTACTTATAAAGGATTCAAAGTATTTCTGAAAGCACAACTGTGATTCTAATAGCTCACAATTAAAAACTGCAGTAAAAGCTTTTATTTAATTACTTTTTTTACCCCCAAACTCTCAGTAGAACTTGTAGCACGACTGTCAGAAAATAAACCCCAAAGAAGTGAGAAGAGGCACTGTTTCCAGTTTGCACTTTCCAGACAGGAAACAGAGACTTTGAAAGAGAATCCATGTCCTTGCTGCTGTGTTACTCCTTCCTGATCCGAGACAATAGCTCTGTGCTCACAGAATTTTATGAGGTCCACTTGACAGAGATTTGCACACACAAAGAAATGTGTCTGCAGAAGAAACAGTTCAGCTACTGCACAAAGTAACCATCATGTTGATAGTGCTCATCTCTTCAGGTTGACACTGGCTAATGGTATTTTGTTTTCAAGTGACTTCATTACAGAGAAACACTTTTTCTTGATGGCATACGAGTGGAAGAGACAAAGGAAAAAGATTCTAAACAAAATGAATGAAATTAATGAAGTCTCAGCTGAACATAAAAAGGGGCAGAAATATTGCATGTAAGCTTCCAGCAACCCTTTACACCTCTGGAGCGAAGAGCTAAGCAGTAGCAGGTGAGCTCGCTGTTTGTTCACTCTGAGTCAAGGACTGCTTTGTTCTAGGCTGGGGAAATATGGAAGTGCAAACCACCTCCCTGAAGAATTTACAATCCAAAAGAACAAGGCAAACAGAGAAAAATGGCAGTCCAAATTGCCGTTGCCAGTCCCTGAAGGTGCAAGGCTGTGACCTCCTCTGTTGTGTAATTAAGAGAGTGCTAGGCCCTGCCATGGCTGCTGTCAGGAGCAGGATCTGAGTTGGCACTGAGCACATCAGCTCACAGTCTGTATACCACTGTCAGCATGAGGCAGGACATTTACAGGCTTCTTTTCTGTACAGGAAGAAAAGGATTTATAGACACAAATTAATTTCAGTAGGAGGTTGAGATGCTCACCTTCATTCTCTCCATTCAGAAGACCTGAGAAGCGTATATTAATAACCCCACAAAATCACTTTGGCTAGCTTTTCATTTCTCAACTTCCCAGCTGCCTATCCCAGCAGAGTTCTTTGAAGAGTTCTTTATTTTTTCTGAAGCTGGCTTCTAAGATACTTCTCCTTCCTTTTACTTTTCGTAACCTTCAGTCTTGATGCAATAATACATCTTTATTGGAAGATATAACATCAGTCACAGTTTCAACACTCTCATTCCTCATTCTTTTCCAGCATCCTAAAGGTGAATGCATCCAAAACAGAATTCTTTCCCAGTTGGATCTTACAACAAGTAATAAATGAGTTGCCATCTGCATTTCTAATTAAAAATCCAATTGGTATAATGTAATGAGGTTTCTGGATGCAATTAGCAACTACTGGGGGTCTCTTTATAGAACCAGCACTACAATCATGAGGCAAATAGATTCTATCATATGCAATGAAGAGCTTTTTCAAAGTTTTTCTGTCCTTAGCTGGATGGAGTCACAACAGGGAGTTACGCACTTTTAGACACTGTAATCTACCAAAATGCACATTCAAGTTGGTACTTGGCTTTCTTGTACAGTTCAAGACAGAATTGAATGCCTAATAGATCCACCGAGCCTTCAAAATTGTGCCCAGCTTCTGGAGTTTTACATTTACTGCAGAATCTAAGTCCTTGTGTTTATGTTTGGATCACGAGAACTGCATTAAGAATAAATAGCAGAGACATTTACTTTTTCTTAGGGCTGGTAAAAGTGGTGAGACTTTCTGAGGATTTTTCAGGAAAAAAGAAAGGTTTGCCTGTTTTTTAATGGTTGATAACAATTTTAAAGCCACAAATTAGTCTTGAAGATATTAATAGATCACTTCTTCTAGATCATTTTTTTTTAAGTTTGTTATAGCAATGCCTCAGAGTTCAATGATTCTTTACAAATTAGACTTTACAAAGAGAAGAGTGAAAATGACAAAGAATATATTTAAAAGCCTCTTTCTCCGTCTTCCTTATCTCCATATGTATATACACACATAGTTCTAAGTCAAAGGCTTGCATAAATATCTTCTACCAGCATATTGCCTTGTGTCTGAAGTGTTACCATTTTTCAGACTGAAACAGTCCTGTTTATAAAGGAAAGGCACTCAACAGGCAATGCTGCTCTTAGCCTAACTAAATCAGCAGCAGTACAGTCTTATTCACTAGCTTCAGTATAGTTAAAACAAAGAACTTCAGTATGATCCAAAGTCTCAGGCTGCCCGGATTTCAGGTTTCTTGGGGATAGGCCTGAGATATGTTCTCAGGTGTTTTCATGATCTATCTGCCTGAGCATGTGGAGGAACATCCTGCCTCCTTTCCAGGGCTACCACATCATTAGGATCTTACAAACCAGGAGGGAAGGGCCTCCAAACAGACCTGTGAGCCCCTAAGATCAATGCTTCTGAATTCCTGTTTGATTCTTAGAGGAAAAAGGAGATAAAGGACACAACTAGCTTAAAGAGCATATAAGATGCTATTGCTTCCTTATAATGAAATCAAAGTGACTCTTGCTTTAATCATAGTAACAGATGCAACAGAGCAACTCTACATTTTTAATGCAAATTTATGTGTATTCTTTGTCAGAAAACATGGGACATTTGATTAAACTGCTTCTGGTTCACTGAACATTAAACCAGATAGACTTCAGTAAAAAAATCATTCTATTTTGTTTGTACTCATCTTTTTCTGAGTTTGAGTCGAAAAACTGACAGCTCACCCAAAGAGATTTATTCCCAAACCATATTGGACCACAGATTTATTGCCTTTGTTGGAGATCCTAGCAGTAGCAAAGGGGCCAGGCTGCAAACTGAGGCAAACTGAACATTCACATACTGTGCCTCCAGCTCCTAATTGGTGTTTATAAGATACTGTTGCCAATGCTAATATTTGTCCTGTGATGAATCTCTTGGCTTGATTTTAATTTCTTAAATAATTTTATACGATTTGCAACACATGGCCACTGTTGAGACTGTCTGAATCAGGCAGCAGGTGAGTTTAGGAAGTGGTGAACGAGTGAGAGAAAGCAGCAATGTGATAGGCAGCACTCAAGCTGGTCAAAACCACATTGCTTAATCTGCTTCACCACAATCTGATGAGTATAAGAAGAGTTTTATGTCTTCCTTGTAGGTCAGTTACAATCAATTAAGCTTACACTAGTAGTTCAAGGAATTTCTCTGGAGTACAGCAGTGAGTTGAAAAAAAAGGGTTCCTGAGAGCATCATTTTATGTCTCTTTTGTACCAAAAGGATAGCAGAACATGTGGTGATTTAGCAAGATAAGATAGGCTGCCATTTGAGAATGGGGCTCATGAGCCGTCCAGACTGCATAATCACACAGCCAGCCCATGGACTACATGATGTCTTTTCACTGAGCCCAGACCTACTCCTTGATTCAGTCGTCCAGCCCTTGAAGAGAAGATGCTGGGAGGAGGCAGGTGGTATGAATCTCCAGGTAGTGTTTTTCTTTATTTTTGCTACTCTATTTCTAAACATATTTACCTTGACTTTGATAGACTATGTGAAGCTTTCTACCTCTCTTCTATCTTTCTCTGATAATCAGTACAACCTCTGCAGTTGCTGACATATCTAAATCACTCTGGGTGCCACAAATCATACTGCTGGAATACCTCCCAGTCAGCACAACTTGCAGAAGTATCTTGAGCTGTTGGCAAGCTCCTGCAAGGAGTTTGGAAAGTGGAGATAAGTTTCCCATGGCAAGAATACCCACGGGTTGGCAGGAGGGGCCATCAGAGCTACCATCAGCTGGCAACTTGGATCTGGCCCTAATTGTACAGTGCTGAATAGTAGTACAATAAAACCAAATCGCAGGTTGACAGGTAATGGCCAAGGTGGCAAGAGCAGTTATAGCAAACATGCCTGAAGAGGCTCCTGCACTGCTATTTTGGTTTAACCCTGACTGGGTGTCAGGTGCCCACCAAGTTGTTCTATCACTCCCACTCCTGCACTGGACAAGGGAGAAAGAAATACAACAAGAAGTTTGTGAGTCAAGATAAGAACTGGGAGATGAATTTCTTCACTGTGAGGGTGATGGAGCACTGGAACAGGCTGCACAGATGGGTTTGTTGAGTCTCCTTCTCTGAAGAGGTTCAAAATCCACTTGGGGGTCCTGCTCCTGCAGGGGGGTTGGACTAGATGACCTTTTGAGGTCCCTTCCAGCCCTTGAGATTCTGTGATTCTGTAATTGCTCAACAACTAGCATCACAGGCAAAACAGACACAACTTGGGGAGAAATGGTTTGATTTATTAATGAACAATCAAAGCAGAGCAGAGAGATGAGAAATAAAACTGAATATTAAAACACCTCCTCCCACCCTTCCTCTTCCTGGGACTCTCCTTCCTTCTCCCCAGTAGCACAGGGAATGGGGCATGGGAGTTACGGTCAGTTCATTACAGATGGACTTTGCTGCTGCTGCTTCTCAGAGGGAGACCTCATCACACTTCCCACCTATGGGGTCCCTCCCACAGGAAACAGTCGCTTATGAACTCCAACTTGGAGGCTTCTCATGGGCTGCGTCTCCTCACGAACTGCTCCAGCATGGGGCCTCCCATGGCGGCAGCTCCTCACACCCTGCCCCAGCGTGGGTCACCCAGCAGGAAAACAGTCCTTCAGGTACCGACTGCTCCAGCCTGGGTCCCTCACAGGATCACAAGTCCTGACAGCAAACCTGCTCTGGTGTGGGCTCTTCTCTCCTCACAGACTCCCAGGTCCTGCCAGGAACTTGCTCCAAGGTGAGCTTCCCACTCAGTCGCAGCCTCCTTCAGGCATCCACCCACTCTGGTGTGGGCTCATCCACAGGCTGTGAGTGGGTCTCCTGCTCCCCGGTGGCTTCCATGGACTGCAAGGGCACAGCTGCCTCACAATGGTCCTCACCACAGGTCACAGGGGAGTCTTTATTTCAGTGCCTAAGCACCCTCCTCCCCCTCCTTCTCAACTGACCTTGGTGTCTGCAGAGATGTTTTCACATTCTCACTCTCTGTTGCTGCTGCAGTTTAACAACTGCACAACAACTTCCTCCCCTTCTCAAATATGATATTCACAGAGGTGTTACCTCAGTCACTAATTGGCCAGGCCTGGGTCAGCTGCAGGGTCCAGCTTAGAATTGACTGGCATTAGCTTTGTCAGCTACAGGGGAAGCTTTGGCACACCTTTGTTTAAAGAAGCCACCCTTGTAGACCCTCTGCTACCAAAAACCTGGTTCAGGCAAAACCACTACGATCACAAACGGTCCTTCCCGCTGTTTCCTCTCAAGGGGAGGCCTCCTCACACTTCCCACTGCTATGGTGTGGAGTTTCACCCACGGGAGACAGTCCCTCATGAACTTCTCCGACGTGAGTCCTTCCCACGGGCTACAGTTCTTCATGAACTGCCCCAATGGGAGTCTCATCCACAGAGAAAACAGACTTTCAGGAATGAACTGCACCTGCATGGGCCCCCTGTGGGATAACAAGTCCTAACAGTGAACCTGCTCCAGCCTTAGCTCATCTCTCCATGGGATCCTCCAGTGTGGGGGTCTCCATGGGCTGCGAGTGGGTCTCTGCCCCTCTATGGACCTCCATGGACTGCAGGGGCACAGCTGCCTCACCATGTTCTTCACAGGTCACAGCGAAACCTTTCTTCCAGTGCCTGAGTACCTCCTCCTTCTCCATTGACCTTAGTATCTGTGGAGATGTTCTCACATTCTCACTGCCTTCTTCTGCTGCAATTTTCCATCTGCACTTCTTCCTCTTCTTAAATACGTTAATCACAGAGGAGTTACTTCCATCTAATTGTCTCAGTCTTGGTCAGCAGCAGGTCCATCTTAGAGCCAACAGACACTGACCCTATCAGCTACAGGGGACACTTCTAGTAGCACTTTGTTTAAAGAAGCCTCTCCTAGAGGTCCCCAATACCAGAACTTGGCCACATACAAACCCACTACAAGTGATTAGAGGAGATTGAGGGGAGATCTTATTAACATTTATAAATATCTAAAGGGTGGGTGTCAGGAGGTTGGGACATCCAGTTTTTCTATAGTAGCTAGTAACAGGACAAGGGGTAATGGGATGAAGCTGGAACACAAAAAGTTCCACTTAAATATAAGAAAAAACTATTTCACTGAGAGTGACGGAGCCCTGGCACAGGCTGCCCAGAGGGATTGTGGAGTCTCCTACCTTGGAGGTCTTCAAGAGCCACCTGGACATGTTCCTATGCGACCTGATCTAGGTGAACCTGCTTCTGCAGAGGGGTTGGACTAGATGATCTCTAAAAGTCCCTTCCAACCCTACCATTCTATGATTCTATGATTTCCTTCAAGTTTCAGCAGAAAAAAATATAGACAAGATAGTAGTTAGATGATTGTTGATTCTTAACTGTCATGATAGGCTGCTTTGCTTTACAGGGCCAGAAGTGCCCTAGTGTGATATTATGATAATTCTGGGGATTTGTTCTTGTTTTTAGAAAGAAGCCTAGATACATATGTCAAAATCTGCCAAGAGAAAAAAAAAAGGGAAGAAAAAATCCAATTTTTCTGACCTTTAGGCCATACACAGCAGTATGGTTTAGTCAGGGAGCAGAGTTTGCCATTAATATTTAAAAGATTGCACTGTCTAAGTTACTTTTATTGAAATTCAGATGATTCAGTGCTTTTCAGCCTAATCTTTCACTCTTGATTCTATTTTGATTCAATTCACTGCGGGGGAAGTTTGGGCTCTTGGTCACTAACAGGAAGTCAGATAGGATATATTGGTTCACTTTTTTTTTTTTGTCCCCATTCTTCTTGAGTTAGGAACTCTGATAATGTAGAGCTGACATTTGGGGAAAATCTAGAAAATCAATTCTTTTTTATCTGCCAGCTAAGCATCACCAGTGAATAGAGTACTATAATAAAATCTATTTGTATGCCTGTCCTACAGAGACAAACCTTTTCCAAAGGAAATGGATTTGAGTATTTGCAAGAAGTGATAAAGAGTCAGATAAAAAAAGGACTGAATTTCACTTTGAGATGCATGGCAGAAGTAGGTTTTACCTTTGCTTTTCAGGGAGGAGGAATTCAAATGAAAGCCACGTCAGCTGAGAATCTCAGAAATAAGATCTTATCAAGATGTTTGTGGAAAAAGATGCTTTCACATGTCGAGGAGCCAACAAGAAGATGTGTGCTGCTGGACCTTGTGTTGACAAATAGAGAAGATCTGGTTGGAGATGTGAAGGTTGGAGGCATCCTTGGCGGCAGTGACCAAGAGATGGTGGGGTTCAGGTTGCGACCCTGAACTTCAGACAAGCTAACTTTGGCCACTTCAAAGACCTGCTTGGAAGAACCTCATGGGATAGGATTCTAGATGGTAGGAGTGCCCAAGAAAGCTGGTTGAGCTTCAAACACCACTTCCTCCAAGCCCAAGATCAGTGTGTCCCCACAAGTAGAAAGTCAGGAAAAGGAGCCAAGAGAGCTATATGGATGAAAAAAGAACTACTGGAATGACTCAAGAAAAAGAAAGAAATCTATGGAAAGTGGAAAAGAGGCCTGATTTCTTGGGATGAGTATAGGAACATTGCCAGAGTATGCAGGGACAAAACCAGGAAGGCTAAAGCCCTTTTGGAATTAAACCTGGTAAAGGAAGTAAAGGAAAACAAGAAGGGCTTTTTCAAATACTGCAGCAAATACAGCAAAAGGAAGATTAGGGAGAATGTGAACCCATTGATGAAGAAGGAGGATGTCCTGGTGACAGAGGATGTAGAGAAGATGAAACTACTGAATACCTTCTTTGCCTCAGTGTTCACTGCCAAGTCCAGTCACTGGAGGATAGTAGAATAGTCTGAGAACAGAAGGCTTTCCTGTGGTATAAAATGATGAGGTTAGAGACCTGTTGGGCAAGCTGGACACCCAAAAATCTGGACACTCGCTTTTTTTTCTGTAGTGTCCAGTGATAGGATGAGAGGTAATGGACAAAAGCTGGAACACAAAAAGTTCCACTTAAGGAAAAACTTCTTTAATGTAAGGGTGAAAGAGCCCTGGCACAGGCTGCCCATAGGGGAAATCTTCTCTGGAGGTCTTCAAGACCCACCTGGACGTATTCCTGTGTGACCTGATCTAGGTGGACCTGCTTTAGCAAGGGGGTCCCTTGCTAAAGGTCCCTTCCAACCCCTACCATTCTGTGATTGTGTGATTATATGATCCTGAGTCTAGTCAGCCACATGTTGTGTATGTTAGGACAAATATTTTGGGATCAAGAGCTCTTGGTCTGCTCTTGGTCCTTCTAAACATTCAATGCTTTGATTTCCCAATTGAGTTAGGAAGGCTGTGTCTGTCAGTTAAGATATGGGGTTTTATCTGAATTTCCTGTCTATTTCTTTTTAACAGTATCTTGAATTACTCTTGCTTTCAATGGAAAAAATGTTACTTGCCAAGTTAAGGAAGAAAGACTTAGAGTTAACAAGAAAAACAATCACCTTCATATATGTATTTCTACTAGTTATTTGCATTACTGTAACATAAAAGGAGAGGAAAAAAAATGAAGAAATGGCTGATTTAATCTAGACTCCCCACTTACATCATAGCAAGGTTAATCAAAAGATCTCAGTGGGGATTCCTTCCACAGTCTGCTCGTGTTACCATTTTAGGGCTACTCTGCAGGAATTTTACTGTGTTTTTCATCTTTACTCAGAGGCAGACAGGTTTTTTTCTGTCCCTGTGTGCAGTAACACTTAATAGATTGAGGATGTAAGGAATTTCCTGGCACGTAAACAGAATTCTGTAGTGGAGACAGTAGATTTTTACTTTTAACACAATTTCTATAAAATGCATCTCAATTCTTAGAGCATTTTCATTTCACTCACTATTTGATGTCTACTAATGCCTTATGCTGTCCTTTACGATTTCATTATTTTCTCCTATTTATTGCACTTTTCTTTTGACCCTTCATCTCCCATTGACTGCTTTGTCTTTCACTTGTGTGCCACAATTTTCTTCTGCCTCTAGTGCCTTTATCCCACTCTCGTTTATTAGCTTTGTACCCTATTTCTTTCTTCATGTTGTCTTCCTCTTTGCCCTCATCCTTCACTTTCTAGCAAATTGCCACGATGCCATGAATTACTGGCAGAAGATTGGAGATACATGTCCTTTGGGGACAGAGAAATTTATCAACAATCAAGTCTGTGAACAACACCCAGTTCCTCTTTCAGAAACCCAGTTCCTTTTTCCCTTCTTTAGGAGAGGGAAAATTATTTGAAGATTGCAACTGGAAGTCAGCTTAGTAGTTAAGGTGTTAAGCTCTACTTTGGCAATATTGCCGCCTTGATATGTGTCCTTGAGTAAATTACCAAACCTTCATGTGCCAGAATGAACAATTTACCTATCTGTTAAAATTACCATAACAATAATTCCGTCTTAGGAATGCTGCAAAGTTTAATTAAGCTTGGTAAGCGCTTGGACATTCTTCATTTAGTATAATTACCATCATTACACATTAACTCACCATGACATTTTTCAGGCAGTAGATGTCTTTACTCCATTTGAAACTTAAACATGACAGTATCCTTCAACTACATTTAGCTAGTAATTAAACAGTTTTGGAAAGTACATTAATTACAGCTGGAATTACAGTGATTGGTTGAAATGTCTAAAAGACCTCTGAATATCACACAAGCCCTGAACAAACATGCAGCTGTTGAATTCACCCATCTCCTCTGCCTAACACTGGCCCAAACTCCCCAGCTAACGGCATATGTCTGCCTTCATATGCCTCTACCTGCCTAAGTTTAGGACACGCCTTTGCAAGCAGCTCAGATATTACTTGATTGCTTACATCAACAAATTCATTGGCTCCTTGGGTAAAAGGCTGCTCTGAGACAAACTTCTCCTTTGTTACCACTCCAAATGTACCTTCTGATGTGATTAGGGGCTTCAGCTTTCACAGCAGACTGATCTCACCAGGCACCATTCATGGTGTGGTTTCATCCCAGGAGCAAGACAGCAGCGATCAGTGTGCCATATTTGCTAGAGATGGCATGGCAGTGGGGCTGTAAGGCTGTGCATCACTCAGAGTGCCCAAAGTGGCCGAGACACCCCAGGTCTGGTTGTGTAGATGTTTTGTTAGTAAAATATATCCTTTGGCTTCATGGGAGAGCCAGAAAATTGGCAGCACTTTGTGATTAGGTCTAGTTTCAGCACTCTGTCTTGTATAAGCACCTATTCACCATACTTCAGTTGTACACAATAGAGAGAGGACTAGATTTTAACACAGCTTTGCACAATGATTTTGCACAAATTAAATTATTTTTATCAGAAATGGACAAGTGTCTTTAAATTTATTTCTGATAAAAACACAGGCTGACATTTTGTTCTCTAAACTACTCCCTTCAAGATATTTCCAAGTCACATCTTTCACAGAATCACAGCATCATAGAATGGTAGAGGTTGGAAGTGACCTCTAAAGATCATCTAGTCCAAACCACCTGCTCAAGTAGGTCTACCTAGGTCAGGTCACTCAGGAACGGGGAACGTGATTATGAGGCAGATCTCAGCTCTTTGTAGAAAGACTCATCTACTTCCTCTTCCTAATCAGGTGGCCTGTAGTAAACTCCCACAATAGTATCTCCCACACTACCCAGCCCCTTAATTCTCACCCATAAACACTCAACCCAGTCCTGATCCCTACCCAGGCAGAGCTCAATGCACTCTAATTGCTCTCTCATATGATGAGCAACTCCTCCCCATTGCCTTGTTTGCCTGTCTTTCCTAAATAGCACATAGCCATTCAGAGAGAGACCTGGGAGTCCTAATTGATAATGAGCTAAACATGAGCCAACAATGTGCCCTCGTGGCCAAGAAGGCCAATGCCATCCTGGGATACATCAAGAGTGTGGCCAGCAGGTCAAGGGAGATTCTTCTCCTCCTCTACTCTGCCCTGGTGAGGTCTCATCTGGAGTCCTGTGTCCAGTTCTGGGCTCCTCAGCCGAAGAGGGACAGGGAATGGCTGGAGAGAGTCCAGCGCAGGGCCACCAAGATGATCAGGGCACTGGAACATCTTTCATACAAGGAAAGGCTGCGGGAACTGGGGCTGTTAAGACTGGAGAAGAGGAGACTGAGGGGAGATTTTATTAACACTTACAAATATCTAAAGGGTGGGTGTCAGGAGGTTGGGGCATCCCTTTTTTCTATAGTAGCTAGTAACAGGACAAGGAGTAATGGGATGAAGCTGGAACACAAAAAGTTCCACTTAACATAAGAAAAAACTATTTCACTGTTCAGGTGAGGGAGCCCTGGCACAGGCTGCCCAGAGGGGTTGTGGAGTCTCCTACCTTGGAGGTCTTCAAGAGCCACCTGGACATGTTCCTATGCGACCTGATCTAGGTGAACCTGCTTCTATAGGGGGGTTGGACTAGATGGTCTCTAAAAGTCCCTTCCAACCCCTACCATTCTATGATTCTATGATTCATGGCTGTGCTCCCATCATGGGAGGTGTTCCCTGTGTCTTCACCCACATCTCCAGTTCCTCCTGCTCATTCCCCAGGTTGTATGCATTGGTGTACAGACAATACAAAGGTTTACTCAAGCAGACAGGTTTCCCTGGATGGATGCAAGAGGATCTTCCCTCATTTGACACTTCCTCAGGGCACTTAGCCTTCTGCTTCTCATCTGTTTTTATTCTATGATAGCAGTCTTACTCTTATCTGTTGTTCCTCCCATAGAGAGTATTCCCTCCCAGAGATGCTGAGAAGCATCTTCCTCTCTGTAGTCATATCCTTTAAGAAGTTTTGGTACTACTAGGATTTCTATCAGAAATAGCTGACTACCAGCAAAGCAGAACATTTCTATCCTCTTATCAACAGCATCTTCTGCTGTTTCACTTGTTGCCTTGCTCAGACTTTTAAGTATGGTTTGGCCATGAAGGCCATGTGCATGGACACAGTGATGATATAGTACAGTTAGAACTGGTTTAGTACAGTCAGAACTGGTTTGCTAAGCACTATTTCCAGGCAGACAAACTCTCTGTAACTTGTCATACACAAAATTTATTGAAGTTTTCTTACCATGAGATACTAAATTGTTGATCAGTTTTCACCAAGTCTCTGGCAGATAGAATGATACCTTTACAAGGATGAATGTGTGTTGTCTGTGTGATGACACTTTCAAGCTTAACATTGAAATTAGATGTCCTTAAAATGCGATGGTTAGAGCACACATGAGAGTAGGAGGAAATGGCAGAAATGCAGCCACAGTGAATTTACTTCTTATCTGAGTGAATATTTACACAAGGGGTTTTCAGCTCACCGAAGCACAACTGGCCTTCATGATTCAGTTCATCAGCCAGCTCTTAATGGCTTGAGATTAAGAGCAAGTTTCTTTTCTTAATCTCCTGAGTACATGTCCTGGCCACTAAAGAATATATAGATGCAGTCACATGGCACAGGATCTGATTTAACAGTTCTCCAAAGAAATTTGATAATGTACGTTCATTGACTCATTTTGTATTTGCTACAGTTTTCACTTGGGAATGTGACATCTCTGGAGTGGTAGCTCTGTTTTGTGAATTGACTCAGCCAGCTAATCAGAAATGTCCTTGCCAGTGGCCCTTCACCACATTTCCTAACTTTTTATTAAATACGTCTTATTACTTTAACTCAATACTAGTTATTATTTCCATGACATTGAAATGAGAATTCTGAATGCTTTGCTAAAAGCATTGAAAGTCTGTAACTTGAGGAAAGGATTTCTTGCAGTCCTGACTTGTAGTTTTCTCTTGTGGTGACTCCTGAATCCCAATATTGTCTTTTCAACAGCAATGTCAATGACTGGTGCAGGAAATTCAGGTAGATACTTTAGGTTCAGCTTAAGCCAGGTTCTTTCTTCTAGTGGCCAGGTTGAAAACAAAAGTGCTGTAAATTAATCCAGCTCCTGGTCCTCAGGATCAGAGAATCCTTTCCTTCAGCATCTCTCTTGGTAGTCAACACACCTGAAATATAGAAACCAAGATCTGAATTTGGCATCTTAATGGGCCAGATAGTACAGCTGAACAGCCTAGGCACACACTGCAGCACTCATAAGCTAATTTATTTGAGCAATCCCTGTGCTTCCAGCACCTGGACATGAAAATCCTTCCAGATTTCTTGCCACTTTGTTACTCAGAAAAGGGATCTGGGTTAAGTTTCACACCTTAAACTGTAGTAAAACATCCCAGCCTATAAAAATATACACATTTAACACTTGTGAAAATTCTGTGCTCTTCATGGCCAAATACTCTCAGTTCTCATGGTGGAAGCTGGAATCTGTAGTGTATCACCTGAAAATAAAAACATACTTGCTGTAGTCAGGCTGGTATACTACTTTTCTCAAGCTGCTGTAAAGCCAGGTGAAGGTCTCTCATGCCAAAATCTCTGAATCTGCCACATAATCCCTTCTTTTCATCATGGTGCATAGAGATGCAGAAAAATTAGTAGTGGAACAAAGGCGCAATGTTAACCATTTTATCTGTGGTCATAGACAAAAGTAAGGAAATTTGGGGAGGGGATAGAGGGAGGGTATGGTTTGTTAAAGGGATATTTTGATTCAAACTAAGATACATTTAATAGCAAACTCTCCCAAAATGAAGGAAAAACTTCATTCCAAATGAGGAAAAAAGGTAGATATTTCTAAATTCCCCTTGGAAAAAGTATTTCTGATGCTCATTGTTCTGGAAGCATTTGGCCAATGTTCCATTGAGGAAATGGAGACATCTTCCTCCTGTGGATTGCTTGTCTGCTTCTCCATTTCCAAGTGCTCTTCTGCTGTTCCCCAGGAGTTTGGGTCAGTTGAGGGAGCCTCATGCAATCTAGGTCAGTCACTGACAGATTGAGTTTATTCTCCCAGATCTTTTTGGACTTCAGATCCCTTGTCACAAGGATGACTATATACAGTGCAAAGAATGTAATAATTTCTGTGGCTTCCTGCTGTCTTGAGTAATCTTTTTGTCACTGTAAGAACTACGGCTCACCTAGATTTTGCCATCAGTTTCATACCTGAAAGACTAGAAAATATGTCTCCATTTTTTGAGGAAGTCAGCGAAGCTGAGATGTCCTGCAGCTACAGCTCCTGGATGATGTAAAGTTTCCAGACAGTTGACTCGGTCTGGAAAGGATCACAGTAAGGTGAAAGTAGAGTGACTTAGAGGCCAGTGTTTCTAGAATGCCCTGAGGTCTTAGAGAAGGGCAGGAACATGCACTGAGGATGCAGATAACAAAAACCCACACACCGGAGCAGTCTATACCTGCCGTTCTTCTGGCAAATTTCACTGAAAATGAGACATATTCAGAGATAATGTAGCATTTTCCTGACCCCACAATATAGCATAATTCTCTCTGATGTGATTTTAGTAAGTCTTATTATAACATTATCTCCAGACTCACAATCATGCATGGATTAAATCACTCTTAACAGTTTTATAAAGCACAGAACAAACAAACATGACAGAACTCGATTTAAAGTATTTCCTCTGAAAGCCAGTTTAGAGTAAAAAATATAAACCTGTAAAAATAAAACCTCGAATCTGGTTTCAGCATATGTCTGTAAATTCAGAATAAGTACACCAATGGCAGTGGAGTTATTTAGATTATTTCTGCCACTAATGATTAGTGTTATACAGTATTTCTATTCTCTAATGAGATCCCTGCCAAATCAAGGGAGACATTTTAAGGCAGCTACCTTAATATTCTGAGGGCAAAGTTTTTGTATAAATCCACATTCACTTAAATGTTTACAAGATTTTTTTTTCTTTTTATGAGCATTTCAGTAAACACAAATGTTGTGGAATGCAGCCGAGTGGCTTAATGAATAGCAATGAAGCCATTCTTCAGTTTTTATTCAAAGGAATAGTCTTCTTATAGTCTTGTTAAAATATTCTTGAACACTCGCTGTGTTTAACAACTTTTGAGGATGACAGGATTAGAAATAGCTAGAACTTATATATTCCTCAAGAATACAAAAAAAAAAAAAATGTTTCAAACAGCTATGTAAAGATAAGAAAATTCTGGTAAAATAACACAAAAAGCACTTGGTAGCTGAAGCTGCAGACCAGCTTGCATTGAACTGCGATAATTACACCTCTCATATAAGCAAGAGAGAAAACCGTGCCCTACACCCTGTGACTGGTTTAAAGTCCCAGGCTCGATCTTGCAGCACTATCAAGAGTGCTGTCATGGAAAAGGGATCTGGCACATCAACAGCTAGTGTATAAGGACCTGGTGCCACTTGTGAGGGGAGCTCTGGTCCGTGAGGTTAAACATGCTGCATGTCTCAATGAACCAGGCCAGCAAAGACAACCACAGGAGCAGTGTCTTCTGATTAGCAGGCTCTTCTTGCACTTTAATGCCTGGGGGATGTTTGTGGAGGAGGAAGAGTTGTTTGACAAAAGTGCACCTACATTACACATGATACATTTTAAAGGGAGCATTTGTCGTCTTCCTATTCAGCATAGGTCTGCCTGCAGAAGCCCCATCCCGTATCTTGCATGACAGTAAAGTGTCCACAGGCAACTGGGGGCTGCTGAAACTGTTGCTTTTGTATACTTTGAAAGATAAGGAGGAGAAAACAAACTATAGGAGAGAGTTGAGGATATACCCTTATGAACACTTTGGATAGAAATACAGGAGAGGCTCTGCCATGAGCCTGTCTGGGCCAGGACTTATTGCAGGCAGTGGTTTCTTTGAGTGATCCTTTCTAAATAGCACAGTAAAGGTTCTCCATGGACCAGGACAGTGTGTCTATGGGAAAAGAGTATTTTAGCCATCTCCAAGGGAATCACCGCTCTCTCTGTCTTCTTTTCACATGCAAAGATGTGATCCATGTTCCAGGCTTTGATCTGTTCCAACCTGATGTCATTTGTCTTTTGGTCTGAGGCTCCTGGGACTTACATGGAGCATCAAGGTGGCTCCAAAGGTGCCATGAAGGTCAGCATATAGCTCTGCCTGTAAACAACCATTCCTGAATCCCTTAGGCAGTTGCATCTCTTGCTTACTGGACCTTGCACAGCCTTTAAGCTGGGCTCCCTGGGCCAGAATTATTTTATAGAAGAAACAATTTTAAATGAAAACTATGAAATGGTCACACATAAATGCAATGTCGACTTCTAAGAATGAGTGCTCACACTAGAAACCAGGCTCTGTGGGACTTCCATCCATCCAGAAAATAGAAATAGCTTTGGTATAAAATTAAAATGAATGAAAACAACTTGACTCCTAAACACCAAGCAGTCACAATAAGCTGCTTGTCCATAGCCTGACATATTTACTAAAAGCACATTCAAGTGAAACAGGAGCTACTCAGAAGCAATTTACAAACAGGAAAACAGAGGAAATTGGCTGGGTAATTTATTCTCTGGGAATTATTTGCATGAGTGTATAAGCAAGGCCTCCAGCAAAGTTCTATCATGTCATACCTGTTAATGACTTAAATTGTCTTTTAGCACATTTGTTATGTTAGTACTAGGTTCTTGCTAATGGCACTTAAAAATGGCAGTTTTAAGTGCCAAGTGAAGAATTAATTTAAGGATTAATTTTTAACAAATTTTAGGATTTGATTTTTCTCATGCAAGAAGTCTGAAAATCCATTAAAGTCCAAGCAGTTACTGTTTTGTTTCCTGGTGACTGAAATTTCATACACACATACAAAAACGTATGTAGAACTGAGCCACTTTCAGTAGCATGTGGGATGTTGGGACACTGAGATTGGATACAAAGATTCCACCTTTATGTAAGTGTCCAAAACTTATCTCTCTTTATATTCCTGTTTCTCCCTGTCATTCATTACTCCCTCACTGCAAATTGCTATACCCAGGACTGTTTTGTTTTTCACTCTCTCTTGCCATCTTCACTCTCTTAACACCATCTCTCACCTCCATGTAAATAGAAACCTATCCAGCAGAAACTCATACTGAACTTGCCTGCAACATTTTACTTGAAGATATGAAGTAGGAAACAAAGCTGAAAAGGTGTGGGGCAAAGCTAGATCATCCTCTGGATTTCCACCCTTTCACAGGTACTCTTTTTCTGTATCTTTATAAATACAGAAGCATAACAGAAATGAAGAATGACTGCAATTGTGATCTGGGTAGTCATGTCCCTGTTTAGAGTTGGATCTCCGGTTTTCTCTCTCTGTAGAAAAATTGTGGGCATGAAGGAACAAACTGTGATAACATCTAGTAAGCAGAAATCCCAGACAGAGTTGATCCTTTGACTTTCTTGTCAAAGCAATATATAGCAATATATTTATCAATTGCAAATGACACTGTCCTGGCAGCCTGAGAAGTGAAGCCTTGCTCCAGCTGAAGGAGCAAGGGCAAGGGAGTTCCACTGGTTTTGGCTGGGATTGTTAATTTTCTTCACAGTAGCTTGGACTGAGCTGTATTTTGAATTTGTACTGGAAAGTTCTGATAACACAGGGATGTTTTCACTATTGCTGAGTAGTACCTACACAGAATCAAGGCCTTTTCTGCTTCTCACCCACCCCACCAATGAGTGGACTGTGAGTGCACAAGGAGTTGAGGACACAGCCAGGACAGCTGACCTCAACTGCCCCAAGGGATGTCCCACACCACTGGATGTCATGCTCAGCATATAAAGCTGGGAGGAGGAGAGGGAGGTGAGGGGACATTTGGAGTGATGGCATTTGTCTTCCCAAGTGACCATAATACATGGCAGAGCCCTGCTGCCCTGGAAATGGCTGAACACTTGCCTGACCATGGGAAAGGGTGAATGAATTCTTCATTTTGCTTTGCTTGTGTGAGCAGCTTTTGCTTTACTTGTTAAACTGTCTTTATCTCAACCCATGAGTTTTCTTGCTTTTACTCTTCCAATTTCCTCTCCCATTCCAGGGGGGGAAGTGAGCAGCCATGTGAGGCTCAGTTGCTGGCTGGAGTTAAACCATGACAGGAGGGAGTGGAAATCAACTCACCCACTGAGATGCTTTTTGCTCCAGCTACTCAGCCACACTCTCATTACATGCTAGCCTTAAAACATGACTTAGAAGTAATTGTACAGCACTGCAGAAGAATGGCTGTGTACCCCACCATTAATGATTAGCTTCATTTTGCATGAATTTGTTGACTTCCTGCAATTACTTTTGCTCTTCCCCACCAGGGAGCCATGGTGTTCTGCTTCCAAAGGCAGAGAGTCAGCAACTTGTTGACCCTGAATGCCTGCGAGCTACATGGTTCTCAATCCATTTTCTGCATCAGTCACTAGGCTGAGGCATCCAAATTCCACCAGGCACAGGATGGTTTATGGTTTGCTGTCTGCAAGCAAAGCAAAGGGAGAGTGTGAGAAGGAGGAATGCATTCACTTTGCCAAGCTGTAAAGGAGTCTGTGCGGTTGTGGTCAGAAAAGTGACCCTCTTAAGAAAAACAACTTCGTGTTTTGTTTTCATTCCCTTCCCATACTCTCCACCTCCAGAGCACTCCACCTGGCCAGGCAAAGTGCTTTGCTAAATGCCAATGTATCCCTGTATATGGAAGATTAAATAAAACACTCCTTGCTTTGCACTTCATTGATAAGAGCAGAGGATCTGCAGCTGGAGCTCTCCTGATGCTTTTGTTGATACGTGAGGCAGCGCCGAGCACCGTGCGCCATCCTGCCTCTGCCAGCTTGACTCCTGGTAGTGCTTTTGATTTCCATTTAAGCAGAGTGCTATGACTCAGAAAGCAGGCAGGAAAATTGTGAAAGCAGCAAGGTACTGTGGCTGTACTTTGCTTTTCTGCTCAGTGTGCTGCCACTTTGCAGTTTAATCTGTGACCGTTGGGACTGACTGCTGTAGAGCAAGCATTTTGTGCTTGGACACAGTTGAAACCGTTGTCTGACGTTGTGGAGTAAGCAACATGAGCACTTTGGAATAAAGATTTAGACTTAGCAAAACCCACTGGTCTCAGCTCTAGCATGGCCAGCAGTGCCAGTTTACACAAGGACATTCAGCCCTGAGGTCTGCAGAACCTCTCACATTGCTCTGCTCTTGGCAGAGAAAACCCAAGTGGCTCAGCTCCTAACTCAGATCCACCAGTAAAACAGTAGTGAATGTGCAGGTTTAGGAGGGGTTAGAGCTCACAAGTGAAAGTGATTGCTGTGACGTGGGGGTGCTCAAAAAGTTTCTTAATGCATGTCTGGTTGGTGTATCTCTATGAGTAAGTCATATTCTTCTGGCCCTGGGGAAAAAATCCTCTGCCATTAAAATAAATGATAACAACAACAAAAAAAGGAATATTAATGAAAACGCCATGAGAATAGTGAAAACTCCCGCATAAGTGATCATGAAAACTTAACTGAGTTAGCAAAAAATGCACTCTGATGGAGGCTGCTCTGTCATTGATGCTGGAGACCCATCACTCTTGCCTGCCACCACTGGTATCTCCTGTCCTGGCCCCTTTAGCATAGACATAGGTCAGAGTGACTAAAGGGAGCCTTTTTCCTGCCCCAACCTTGTGCTAGCATTGCCCAGCCCTGAACCCAGAATTTGCCAATGTCCAGCCAGCCAGTGACACTCCAAAGAGAAAAGTATACTGCTTCTCTCTACCTCCTGACTGATCTCCATCAGTAAAGGCTCTCGAGATATATAGGATGACTACAGAAAAAAAACATTGTTGTAAATACCTCTAAAGCTCCACATAGCTTTGAGTGTGCAGTACTTCCTACATATAGTGCTCATTTTCTTATGTATGTGTAACTCTACTATTGCAATTGCATTTTGGTTTGTGCATGGAGGAAATGGATTTCAAAGGCTCATGTAAGAATATAGAATCATAGAATCATAGAATGGTAGGGTTGGAAGGGACCTTTAGAGATCATCTAGTCCAAACCTCCTGCAGAAGCAGGTTCACCTAGATCAGGTCGCATAGGAATATACACCAAATAATAAATCTCTCAAAACAATCTTCATGCAGAAATGCTTACATACTTATATTAGCAGGAAAGAGGCTCAGTGTGATTTATCTGATTTTATTTGAAAATTCAAAATATTGAGTAATCTGAGAGAATAGCAGTCCATTTATGGAATTAAATTGTGAAAAAGGCACACACTAATTTCTTGAAGACATTGAATGAATTTGAGAAAATTAAATCCTACTAAGAGAAATATTGTGTTCAATAGAGATAATAACAATGACAATAGCTGAGCTCTCATGATTGCAGTTATTCTAAAAATATATGACACACATAGCAAATAGAAATCCAGCTTTAATTCAGTTATACTGGAGGTATGATTCAGAAAAGATATCGCATCATTACATATGTTACTATCGTTAGTCTTAAAAATATATGGCAATTACAGAACTGTAAGAATACGGAACTCAGCCCATCCTCAACACCACACAGCTTTAGAGAACTGTTTTTCATTTGAGGCCATTCATCGAGTTATACTGCATTTCAAAATCTGAGTCTTTCATTATGAACCACTGCCTGTTTCTGACAATCCCATAAACATCAAATCCTACTTTAAGCAGCCCTTCAACTTATTGGCTCCCCTGAGCACCTTCACAGTTATACTGGTGAAAAATTGGACAAAGGAAAAGCTATGCTCAAGATAATGCATTGTGAATATGCACTTCTATCTTTCCTTCTTATTTTTCTTTACTGTGGTATCAGAACAAGAAATGTGATAGGTATCAAGGAACTTCAGGCTAAAAACCACAGTTTTCTGTGTAAGAACACATCCCATTTGTAGTGCAATTAGTCTCATTTAAGACACTAAGCTCCCTAAATTGAAAGAAATGTGCAACTGCCATGTAGACACATGCAGATATAAAATAATATCCAAGCCTATCTTAATTCCCTGATTTCTGAGGCTTCATATATCCCAATGGTGGTTGAAGCTGCATGACACCATTATCAAGGAAATGATGCAGGTCTGCCAAGACTCTGTTGTGCTGGGACAATATCTGGCAGCGATGTTATGCTTAATCTCATGCCTGAGACTACTTTGACTGCTGGAGAACAGATGAGCTGCTCACCAGTGGACTGTACCACTGGCATCAAAGTGCTTGCAGAAGAGCAGTCCCTCCCAAGAGGGCTGGCAAGTGCAGGTGACAGAGGTGTGTGATGGATTAGCTTCCACTATAGAAATCAAGCCAGCTTCTCTATGTCTACACCCTTCTGTGCCTCACACATTGCCTCAACCCTCACTTCAACAAAATTTACATAAGTGCACTAATGAACTCCCGAGCCTGGAGGAAGGGAGAGGTGCAGGACACACTCCTGCTTTCTTCTTTGCAGAAGTGTAAAGAACAGAGCAGGGTGATGACTCTTAGGTAAATGGGTTTCCTTGCTGGATTCATTTCCAGGATAAGAGTCTCTTGGAGAAGAATAACTGGCAGAGTGCAACAGAAAGGACCAATCATTCACTTCAGGATTTACTGGACAAAATTTAGTCTGAAAATGAGAAGCATGAGAGGAGGAGGAACAGGAGCAATGTAACGGAGTTACCACAGAGGTGTAACTGCAGTATACCAGTTGTGAAATCTCCATCCCTGACCTTCCTTACATAATATACATAAAGATTGTTCTGCTTTGGGAAGACATCAAGTGCATTACCTTATGGGGTCCTTCCCAGACGTATGGTCTCCTGCCCATTTAATATTTTAATTACTTGGGAGTTTTGCTCTAACCCTTATTTGCTAAGTAAGGCTGAACATTGTGCGGCTGAACATTGTGCACCTGAACACTGGTAGAAGGGAGTTCTTGTAAGTAACTGGTGCTGGGGAGATCTTTGGAGCTTCATGGCTAGTATGGAACTGAGTCTTAATGGCCATTCATGAAAAATAAGGTAACAAAATGCTCTTTGTTGTCTTTTTCATAACTAACAAGGTTGCTTTTGTTTTGTCCTCTAGAGCTTTATGTTTCAGCTAAAAAATACATTGGAGCTATCACTGCTTATCTTCTTTTTACCTGGGCATTGTTGAGAAAGCAGAGTGCTCTGCATTCATCCAATGCTGCAGCTGTTAACAAGCATCAGAAATAATTAGGCTGTTTTACCTAGCAGCAAATCATTAAATACTCTTTGGAAAACATGCTTCATTGAAAAGAGCATATTCATTTTTACCCTGTCTATTATGCCAAAATCTCATTTTCTCTGCTTCATGATGTAATATCCTTGCATCTCTGTAGGTGTTCATTTTTTTTTTCTTTTGCTGGCTGTCTCAGCTTTGGAAGAGTTGAATTTTCCAAGCAGCAATGTAAGGGAAAAAAACCAGCTCAGTAGAAAATATGTATAAAATATGCTTCTAATTCCGGCATGCCTAGAAAACTAAGAGCATAACATAAGTGGATTAGGTGACTCAAGCTGCTTGCAGGGATGTTCTACCCTGAGGGTTATAGATGAATTCCTGAAAAAGTTCTGCAATATATCAGGCTTTTGCTTGACAGCATCGTAGCTGAGGGTTGAGGAGAGTCTCTCACCTTCACTTCCTGACAGCTTGTTTCTCTCCCTCTATTCTCTGTACACTCTCTGCTATCCTGCTTTTGCTAATAGTGGTCAGAAATTAAGTGAGCATTATAAAATACATATTGTAGTTGCAACTCAAAATAGACATCAGGAATATCAAATAAACATCATGATAATTATAATTTTTGTCTTGTTAAGAGAGAAGCTCAGTGTACCTTAATCACAATTGCTAATGAGGAATGGTCACAGGGGCAAGTTTAGGCTTACAAGTCACTCTCCTCTCCTTACTATTTATTAAGATGGAGAGAGCAACAGGCAGGAAAGACACAGAACAGTGAGCACAAAGCCAGCCTTATGATTGAAGAGCCTTGAGTAAAAATAAAATCTTATCTCTGACTGCAGGACGAAGAAATCTTGCTGCAACATTAAATCTGAAGGAACAGGACCGTGCGCTTAGTTACATCCTTTGATTCAGCTGTGGGATGGGAGCAAGCAGTCTGCGTGGAGGCAGAAGACCAAAAGAGGAATCAGATGGGAGGTTTTTGATTTCATCTTATGTAGGCACAGCCTCTTCTTCTTCAATTATCCTCCTGCCCAAGTGATCCCAGTTCTGTCCTGAAGGATCTTTGAAGCCCTGTCTGCTTGCAGTGCATGACCTGAAACAATTACTTCCTTGCTCAAAGAATTAACATTATGATCTGCTGTTTGTGCTTCTCTATGAGCTCTGCAATTACAAATGATTGTCCTAAATTTCCCCAAAACAGTGATGTTTTGTGTTGTTGTTTCTAAAATAATAGTTTCCAGAGGCCGTTCCCCATCACCCAATAAGTATGTGGAAGCAGCAACATGTTTGGAGGCAACCTAATTCCCCTGTGTCTCTTTCCAAGCCCCAGCTCTGCTTTAATACTGAGGATGCTCTCCCTCTTCCCAACCTTGAAATGACAAATGCATCCTGACTACAGATGTTGCAGATGATATAATGACATTGGATTGTAATTCAAATGATGATTTTACTGCCAAATAAAATCTTTGCAGGGACTACAAACCTAGCAATATTTTCCAGTGAGAAAGCAGTAGGATTTCAACCACAGCAGCTCCATGGTGCATCCAAGCATCTGTTTACAAAATGTTCAACGAGGCTGAGTTGGCTCCTGCAAGAAGTGACCGATATATCACCTTACTATGACATACCTCCATACATACCACCACCAAATATTACTTCCAATTAAATGTTAGGATAAATTTTACAGACATAAACACAGAAATAGCTGCTTATATAACCCTGAAGTTGTGGCATAAACTTTTGTGGCAGAAAGAAACACCGAGGGGAAATCCATTGTTGGGTGACTGTCTTTGACGTATTCAGGGTTGTACTCTGCATTGTGTTGAGCAATGAAGACCTAAGCCAAGTTAGAGGCTTTAACACCGTCCTAACTTTCAACTTCCTGACACACACTGATGTGTATCACAGCCTTCATGTTTTTTAAACAGAGAGATTCCTGTATGTTTAATACGGAAGCTGCTATTTGCTGTGGAGTTTCCAAAATTTATATGCCTGCAGGATATTTAAAAATATTTCCAAATCAGCCTATCAAGGCAGGTTTTTCTCCTGTCAAGGACGTTTATGTAAGAAAAACAAAGATCTCAACAAATGCCTCCCTTGTAACTTTGCCTGTATACATAGTGTGAGGTTTGTATAAAGAAGGTGTCAGTAATGTATGTGTTTCCCTGTACTGCTAAACATCTACTCTACTCTCTAAATTACTAGCTCTATATGCAAACATATCAGGTGTGTGGAAAAATACACTGCAACTGACAACATCCAAATTTAATCTACCAAAAATCAAGGTTACAAAACTAAAGGGTAATAGATCTCTCTAATATTATCCACTTTGAGGCTACTAAACAATCTTCTCCAGCAGGATAGGTGTACCCTGCCAGGAGGAAGGGATGCCTTATGGTAGGATGATATCTATGGCAATTGTATTTTGTTTTTACATGGGGCACAAGCACTGCAGAAGCCACAACATACAGCTGTGGTTTGATGGACAGGCAGCTTGGCAGCTGCTGAACTCTGCCCCACGACTGCACCCAGGCAGAACCAACCATACAGCACCCAACATTACTACTGCCTGGCACAAGCCAAGAGACAAAGTACACATGTTTTAAGGCAAGTGTATTCCTTCGAGACAATCCCTTAGTGATCTCTTGATCAGCGATTGTGAGTAGATGGCATGCAGCAGCATCATGCAGAAGGCTTTGCAGGGCATGCAAGGGTGCTGGTGGCATGACTGTCACTGCTTGGTGGCCCTTTTTCCCTGGTAAAGGTGATGTTGAGTTTCCTTCTCAGCCGTTGAAGGAGTTGGGTACCTTTGTTCCCCTCTACTTCTCCCAAGCTCAAAGACCTCTCCTCCTACACTTCTGGGGTCCTTCACTCACTTTTAGGATGTTTCCAGATCTTGGGACATTTTGCTGCCATTCTGTCCTCCCCTTAGTGCTTCTTAATGCAATATTCAGCACAGTTATTGATTCCTTCCTGCTGGCATTTTAGCCTTTTTGTTTTCTACAGCTGCCTTCTCTAGCAGATTTTCTCTAACTGCAGAGACCCCTCCTTGCTGTGGAGGTCTATAAAAACCACAGCCACCTCTGTATTGCCCCTACTCTGGATGTCTCTTCTGCTGCAGCTGCTAGAGTACTTGCCCTGCTTTCCTCCAGAGATGCAACTGAAATCCTGTTGCTCCACCGCAATGGCATGAAGGGTCTTGACAGGAAAGAGAAGCGGATTCATCTTTTCTTGACTAAAACCAGTTTGTCTGCATGCACCAAGAAACAAAAAGATGGTACCAATGTTATTCAATAACTATTTGGGATGGAGAAAAACACAAAGCAAGGTAAAGAAAAGAAAAGATTATAAGTATGGGAAACTATAGAAAAATATGCTTTCCCTTACTGGGGAAAATTAGAAAAAAACACATGCTCTCAGAAGAAACTATAGTAGTTCTCTTCAGGAAGCTCTGTCTCAGAATAACATAAATTGTGTGCTGGTTGGATTAATATTTAATATGGCTGAAAAATAATACCACACTATTACAAATGGGCACGAGCCAAATTCTGTTCTAAAGTAATACCTATAGAAATAAAAGCACCTCATAGGAGGAAGATATTATCCTAAGTCAAACAAATGTTACAATATTATGCTTATAATTAAGAAAATAAAATGAAGTTAATGGCAGGAGAAAAAATACGCATATATCTGTATCTTGATGCTCTGTTGAATCACTTTTATCTATGTAATTAGTCAATGATATGTTGATTTAGAATTGCAAAAAATAGGATTTTTTTTCCAGATTTGGAATTTGCTTGGGAAAAGATGTGCAATAATTCATCTCAAACTACATAGATGCACATATATATTTTAGAAGTATTAGGATAGAATCAAGCTCTTTTTTCAAAGGTGTTTTGGATTTTTCTAGGAAGAATGACGTATTTTTCAACTTTATTAAACATATCTGGGTTTTTATTTCTAGATATTATGTCCTCCCTTGTTACCTGTAACAGTGAAATACCAGGTTTTTGGAGCCTACTTCAAAGAGATCCTACATCTTCCTTTTCTGTTAGTTTTGACTGTTTTCTGTGGCTAAGATTCATGACTGCACAGATGGTCTATTCATCATGTTAGGCTCAATTACCTCTCAAAATATGTGGGGGAAAGCATGTTTCCACTGGATTCAGTGTTAAAATTTCTGTTACTGCAATGGGAGTACAATTTCACTCACAGAGTTTAAGTGACACACTGACCTTTGGGAGGTCCGCTGAACGAGAGTGAAATTTAGACGGTGTGTGCATTGCTGTGTTTGATAGAAACGCTTCTAGAATATACTCTTCCTGTAGTATAAATTACTGCAAAAAGTAGTCATGCCATTTGCCAAAGCAATTTTTCAAAGCTGAATTTGTTCAATGTTTTTTATAATTAATGGCATTATGGAGACTCTTAATTTAATTATTCAGCAGTGTATTCTCTCTTTTGATGGATGTCATTGGTCATTAATCTTCTGGTTTCCTTTTCAATTATCTTAGATAAATTTGTGCCCTTACTGGTTAACCCTTAACATGCACCCAGCAGAGAAGGTGCAGATGTAATTTGATACATGTCATGAGACAAGGATGTACGTGTTGCACTCTGTCAGCAGTGCTGATGCTCACATAAGCAATTTAAAATGACGTATTGATGTAGAAATTTGTTACAGAATTACAGAATGGTAGAGGTTGGAAGAGACCTTTGGAGATCATCTAGTCCGACCCCCTGCTAAAGCAGGTCCACCCAGGAATGTCACACAGGAACGTGTCCAGGTGGGTTTTAAAACCTCCAGAGAAGGAGACTCTCCTGGGCAGCCTGTGCTGGAGCTCTGTTGTCAGCTTCTTAGTTTTCCTAATCTAAAAATAGATTTACAATCACATCCAAAATTCTAATATTCTGTCTTTTTGTCATTCTACCCTCATTTCAAGACATATAACAAAATTCCAGTTAACTTATTTACTAAATACACTTTTTAAATATACTTTAAAATGGTATGGTAGACTCCAGTCCTGTCTCAATATGTCTCATGTTTTTAAAGCAAATCCTTATCAAAGTAGAAATACTGAAAGATCACTCTAAGTGTTTTGTTAGAGAAAATTGTTCTTTCTGACAATTCTCCTGTGTGAAGACTTGAGGACTAGGAGTCTGTGTGGTGAGTAAGTGCATAAAGAATGCCCTGATTTTTGTATTGCACTTATAAAACAAAACTATTAAAAACAGTTCAAGGCCTTAAAAGCATAGAGCAATTTACTGCTTATATAATAATAGTAAATGTGGAAAAAATGTGTAGAAAGCTTTGGGTAGCAAAATTGTTTGCAGATGGCAAAGCCATTAGAGAGTGTACAAATTAAGACAATGAGAACTGTATCAAGAAAATTAATTTCAATGGCAAAGTGCAGGAAAGAAGTATAAAAGACTAAGTAAGAAGAGTACTACAATGTTTTGCCGGATTTTTCCTTCCAGGAATAGCAAAAGTTCCCTGAACACAGTCTTACCTGACAGATGTTTCCTCACATTCACTGCCAAAGAAACACTTTGGGGGATCCACAGGGGAAAAAAAAAGTATTAATGCACTTTTCACTGACTACTTCCTCTATAAATCTGCTTTTTTAGTGCCTAGCATCCCAAATGTGTGTCTTGGGCAGATGCATTTTGCACACCATGATGAGGGCTTGGCTGAGGTGTGTGGGTGCAGCAGTGGCTGGATGGGTGATGCAGCATTGGCACATGGGGGCTGCCTCTCTACTGACAGCCTCAGGGCGATCATGCAGACCCATGATAAAGAAGAAGAAAGGTTATGCACTCTGATCAGGCCAATTCAGAGACATTTCTTTCCCTGATATTGTGTTTTGCTGTCCCATCATCTTTTCCTGAGATCTAGATGGGGCAATGGTTGATACTTTCTTATGTACTCTGTCATGTCTAAAATTTGAAAGATATTCTCTAAGTCTTCATTTACTTCAGAGAAAACGTTTTACTGGGTCACCTTCCTTTCTAGGAGCTCCTCCCCAAGCACTTCAACATGACCTTCTTGGCATACCTCATGCAGCACAGCTCAAGGAAAGACTGACACAAACTACTGAAAGCAAAAACAGTGGCCCCGTTTCAATCAGGTGAGGTACCTATTTGTAGTGTCATCTGGTTCAGATCTGAAACATCACATAACAGAGAAAATACTGTGAGCGTGATGGAGCAGTGAGGGTGACAGACAGGTGGCACAGGCTGCCGAGAGGGGTTGTGGAGTCTCCTTCCTTGGAGGTCTTCAAGACCTGCCTGGACATGTACCTATGCGACCTGATCTAGGTGAACCTGCTTCTGCAGGGGGGTTGGACTAGATGATCTCTAAAGGTCCCTTCCAACCCCTAACATTCTGTGATTCTATGAAAATAACACTGTAATATTGGATGACAAATGCTGGGAATATGGGTGCCCTTTGTCTGTCCTTGTGCTGTCCTTCAACCTACAAGAGGTGATATGAGACCTGCATTTTGAAAGCAAAGCCACGGCAGAGCAGTTTCCAGGTGGTGTATAAAGCTTGGGAGATTTGAACTGTGCCCTTCCAAATTCCCATCTAGGAGAGAAGAATCATGACCTGTATGTCCCAAAGCCTCAGGAATCATCAACCTGGCATGACCTCTGAGAGTATACAAAGCTGATTGGCATTTAGAGGAATCCAGAGGTTTCTCTAAAACGTGCCAAACCTCAGCCTTAACTCAAGGAATATGCAAATATTAAGATGATTTAAGGGAAAGATGTTTTCTTCACCCCATCAGATATTCTGGACTTGCAGCTGAGGCTCTTGCCTGCAGAATTGCAAATCAGAGCAGTCAGGCCCAGTTCAGTATTTTGTACCACTAAGGCAGCATATATGTGATTAATAAAAACATCTTGCTTACCTTTTGTTGGAGCTCCTGTGATCCAAAGAATCTCTTTTACCAGATGCAGCAAGCATCCCAGATTTCTGATCTCACCTCTCCAGGTTATGGGAAAACATGGATTATGGACAACTTTGTATTTCACAGAAAACTAAATCCTGAAGAAAAGTCTGTATGGTTTCTGTAGGTGTGGAGAGAAAAAACCCACTTAGCTTTCCTTCAAACTTTAACCCAAGTCTGCCCTTCAGAGTCCTCACTTCTTGTTCCATCTGGAAGCACAGTGAAGGCTACATACTTAGGAGGTTGCAAGGAACACATTTCTCATAGGGCCCAGCCTCTGATACCACTCAGAAAGTCAACCTAATCACTGTCTTTAGGAAGTTTAAATAAACACACTTTATAATGGCTACAGCGGGAGAAGAAGCATCACCAGAACACATGAAATAGAAAAGAAAAAGAAAGGCAGGCTTAAGAGAGCTTGGTGCTAGCGTATGAAATTACTTGTTTAATGGTGTCGCTAATATCTACTCCTTTCTTTTCTGTCTTTAAAATATTTAGCATTTATTTTCCAAGGCCACTGTCCTTTAACAGTCCAATTCTTTTCTCTTTGCTTTTCTTCTCTTTGCAAGCATTTCTAATGAGAATGAATGTATTTATAGAGTCATATGATGCATCAAGAAAAAAAATAACATTTCTTTGGTTCACTGCTCACTCTGTGAAAAAACTTGTCTCTCCCCGTTCTGGGAACTTGACAGCCTGTAACAGAAACTCACCAGAACATTTATTTAATGTTTGGTCCTAGTGAAGCTAAGTAAATGTTATATCACCATTGGTAAATGTTATTTCCCCATTGATGGGCAAAAATTGAAAGGGTTGGATGTCTAGTTTGGATAAACACTCAAGTGTTTAGCATTTGTCCAATATTAAACTTCCAGAAAGAAAGATAAAAATTAAGAGAGGCATCTAAAGGGTGATATCTTCCATTGTTCTTCTGCTAGTCATGAGCTTCACCACAACATTGCCATAGAGTACACACTTCTCTCCCTCTGTTTTTTTTCTCTATGCTAAAGGGAGGGCTTTGCAGGGTGGGGAGATCTGTTTAGAACTCAGGGCTGGACTTAGACATCGTTGGCAGCAGCTCTGAAACCACATAACCTTGAGGATCCCCTTCTGCCTTGCCTTGCCTTACCAAGATTTTCAAGGAATGAGCCTCAAGCTTGACCGAGGACAGGTCTTTCATACTGCTAATGAGAATGTTGCAGAGAACAAATTCCTGAAAGCTCCTGTTTGTCCCAGTTTCACATTTTTATTTTTTTCTTAAATCATTCCCTGTGTCTTACAGCTCTCCAAATAAAAGTCTATTTACTCCTCTGGTTCTGCATCCTGTGACCTTGGCACCTGTGCTAAAACTCAACTTCACCAAAAGAAGTCATGTGTGATGCCTTTTCTCCCACCTCTATGGAGGGAGTCAGATGTGGGAATGGATCTCACTCAGAAAATACCCAAGAGATGATGTGCTTTCAGCTTGATCTGCTCCATCTGTGTAGACTCTATGGCAGGCAGAGGTGAGGAGGTGGAAACAACTGGCTTACTGTAGAGGACCAGACAACATCCCTCACTTCTTTGGATAGCAACTCAGCACCAAAATAATCAAGAAACTGCAGCCATACTTCAATCGGTCAATATTTGAAATTATGCATGTGACCCCTTCTGTGCTGCATATTCAAAGGAAAAAATAGCTGATAATTTGCTACTTCTCTTCTGTAATGGCTGTTTTTATAGAAGCTATTTCTTTTTATAGCCGAATCATTCTTTTTCAAACTTGGCTTCTTTGCACACATGAAATGTTTTTGATCAGATTTTATTTATGGTGAAGGCAAGTGCAAATTTAATATTTGTCACAAGATCTTGCAAGATTTCCCATGAGATCTCATCATGGTGTATCAGCATGTAATTAAATAAGAGGGCCAAGTCAGTGTCTGACGTAAGTCCTGGGAAGAGAGTGATATTACATCAAGGAAGTGTTTTATCCTGCTGCAGTCAACTCCAGATTGCCTGACATCTCGTTACTTTAAATTTCTTTGACTTTCTCTTTTTTTCTTTTCCTACCAGTTCTCATTCATTTGTGCTTCAATTCCACCTTTCATTTTTCTTTTCCCCATTTGCAATAGTCTATGTTAAACTGTGTCACTTGTCACAGATTCCTTTGATATGCAGACTGGTTTCACTTTGTTTTATTCATGTACTGGTTATCTGCTTATTTATAATTTCATCCCCAAACAGATCGACGCCTACTGCTCTCTGATTTGAACAGCAGGAGGCCTGCAATAGTACAACACATGGTGTCAGGAGACCATCTAGAGCTTTAGGTAGAATTTGTTACTTGTCATATGTTTCCTTGAACTTTCCCACACATGCCATTTATTTATTCACAAAGAGAGATTTCAATTATTAGTCATTCTCTATTATAGCTGCCCATTCCATTAAGCTACACCCTGACCTTACTGAGCCCATCACATGTGTTCAGGTGCTGCATGTCACCCCTGGCGTCTTCTCCATCAATGTCCTTGGTTGTTGTGACCACCCTAGCTGGCAGCTGGACACAGACACCAATAGCAACGCAATGTTGCTGACCTCTGCAGCCTGACATCCCCCTTTTTGTCTGCAGGGAGGGTACATCTGTGGGGCTCAATGCAACACCAAGCAGAGATATCTTCACCACAAGCCAGCCACAGGCAGTACAAGTGCACTATAAATGAGCCTCTGCCCAGGTTGATCAGCTCTGCAGAAAGATGGGATGTTGGAGCCAAGGCAAAGGTGCTGCTAAAATGGTAACATGCCTTCAAAAGAGCCTCTGCAAGATGGCTCAAGATTTGTTCAGTTTTTCTGTATGTTAATGCATGATATTGTGTGGACAAAGTGCTGGAGCAATTCCTTCTTCTGCTGGAGTGCATTGGTATGTCGTGAGTAGTTTTCTGCCCACCTTGGAGATCTAAGGATAGACACAGGAAAAGAGCATTCAGATGGCATGTATTGTGGCCACAGATTTCTAGGGTGACTGTATCTAAGATACAAAAGCTTAGAGAAGATGGGAAATAAAAGTTTTCTGTAGTTCTTTCTATTGAAAATTTTCAGTCAGAAGGTACTGGATGAGTCAATGTGGTCTTGAAAATCAAGATTGCAGATGTGCTGAAAAAAGACAGCATCTATGTGGTCAAACCACAGTTTTCTGTGTAAAAATATACCAGGAGATGCTGAATCCTCTCATCAAGTCAATTAGCCCATTCTCTCCTTCAGTTCCCTCTTGGGAAAATTGAGAGACTTCTCTCCCTGACAGGAAGGAGCTGCAATCACAGCCTCTAAACATGGTTCACACACCCAGGCCTTCTTGGGTCTTTACCCGCACTGCGCTCATCTTTATTCTGACGGTTCCCAGATCCACTAATGCTCCATTCTCCCTTCCTCCCTCTGCCTCCAAATCCAACATGCTATCCCCAGCTCTCTACCTTACTGACTCCCTCTCCTTTCCCAATTAACTTCTTTGCCTCCAGAAAGACAAATTTTGCCCCTGTCACCCTTTGTAATCTTGGTTACTTCATACGATCCCCACTTTGTCCCTTGTGGGTGCCTTCCTTTCATACCAGATTTGTTCTAATACAAACTTCACTACAACAGTCCTGTTACTGACAGCCAAAATCAGTTCCTATAGCACAGACCTTTCCAACCAGCAGACTGGCTGTCCTCCAGGCTGTCTGCAGGACAGATATTCGAGGGAACGAAAGTCTAGCACAGGATCTAGGTTTTCCCTTTTAAATTAAACTGCAAAGAGCAGCAGCAATAAGTCTGTCATTTGGGATCCCTGCAGACATCATTAATGGGAAAAGAACTGGAAGCATCTATTGAGAAGTTTTAGAGCACTGTTAGAAAAATTAAGAGTAAGCCAGTGATTTGCATGGTGTACTTATTTTCTAAAATGGGAATTAAGTTTCTAATTGAGCATTTTACATAATTAAAATCTTTTACGTGGAAAAATGAAGTCCCTGCTACAGAGGTAATAGGAAGTACAAAAATACTTTAGATATGCTAAAGATAGTGCAGATAATTAAACGTTCTCCATGATTTGGTTCCCTCTCCAACCAGATCAGGTAATTAATGTTTCCTTGTGCCAGATGCTGGATTACTCCTGGATCCTGCTGTGCACAATATGATTCCACAAGTCCCCATTTGTGATGAGGTGAGGTGAGTTGAGATAACCTCACTGCTGTTATAAGTCTCTGTACTTTTTATTCTATAAGATGAATCCCTCAGAGAGACTGTGATTCCCGCTGTGCTGGGTGCTGCTCAGTTGAGGAGGAGGTACCTGCTTGAGAACATTCCTCTCCCACTTTGTACCCTGTTGGATATTTGTGGTGCGGGGATGAGCAAAGGGATGTACAGTGTCCAAATGTTTATCCTAGTGCTGGTAATCATGTCTAGTGTGAAGAAAGCAAGTCTTCCAGACAATATGGAGAGCAGAAAAAGATGACTTTACAACAGGATATTTTTCCTCATGCTGGCCAGTGAGAAAACACTGTGAGGTGAGAAAGAACAGGAGAACATCTGGTGGAATTTCCAGATTCTTTTTCCATTTTGTCAAGCAATTTAGATTTCCTTTAGATTCAAATATGAATGTGCCTACTTTGTCTTAACTGCAGCTTTCCATTTCCAACATGATCCTAAAATAACTGTTTGCTGGAAGCTCCTGGCTTCCCAGCTCTGTGTGGGTTCTCTGGAGGCAGGAGGGACTCATACATGTGTGAGAAACAAAAGAGTTACCTGTTCATGAGAGCATTTTATTCTAGGATGTAAAAAATTCTCTTCCCCCTGTGTTTCTTGAGGTCATAGAAAAACAGCTACTGTTGGCCAAGAAAAAAATAAAATAAAAAAAAAAATCTCTCTGAGAAGCAATGTTCAGTGCTCTCACCTTTAGGATATACAGTACCAGGTATTTTTGTTCCTTCTGTGCTTAAACAACCTTGTGTAATTTTCATTTTCTAATGCTATGCCTTTCTTAATTTCACATATACAAATGCACACAACTATTGCAGAGGCAATGGGACAAACAAGGCAGCTCCACTCAGTCAGAATCTCCATTGATTTCAATAAGAAATTTGATTAAGTGGAGACTTCAGGATTTGAGTAAACCAATTTCACCCAGATTAAGGGGAAAATATGCCTGAAATTGATTGATATGGAAGCAGCAAGCCCATGTCCACAGGGCACTCACAGCCTGTAGACATCACACATGCTGTATCAACACTAATATAAATTCAATGAAAGTATATGATCCAGAAGCAGATTTGTCTTTGATAGATCTTTAAAAGTTGCACAAGGAGGTTCTGCCTCTGAAAGCATTGCAATCTTTCTTGTCAGCAGGATGCAGCAGACTCAGCCAGGCAATCGATTCCCTACTCTTGCCCAGCTCACTGTTGGGTTAGAAAACCCTGAAATAAACAGCTCTTTCATGACCATTCTTACCTTTTATCAGCACACAAACTTCACACTGCTGCTGTCATTAACACTATCACAGATCTGAATGATGCAGGAAAAGGTAGGACCTATGTAGGTGAGACATCTCCTGAATTAGAGTCCAATCCCATTTTGTTGAAGGTATCATGACACCTAATCCTGTTCATAAATGTTCGAAATCTTGTAATATATAGTGTGGAACAACACTGTACGGCTGCTTTCCTCTTTAAAACCTGATTTGAAGGAGGAAACCTAATATGATGCTAATGCATAATCTTCCTTTGAAACCCATGAAGCCAACCACCTTACAATCAACAGTTGCATGCTCTTATTAACTTTAATATCTGCTCTCAGTCGGGAGCTGAAGCTTTGGTGATTGACGATTTGTATTCCTCTGGTGCAGAGTCTCTGTGGAATAGACCTTACACAGCCTATGAAACCTCCTGGCTGGAGAAGAGCCCACACCATGGGCTGCTACACCATTTAGGTCAGGAGTATCATCCTCACAAACATTTTTACTCACAACTGTAATATAACTCTTCTCTTTAAAACAAGCCCACAGACAACCAGCTGAGCAAAACAGTCATCCCTGGCTCAAGTTGTAAAGGCTCAACAGAAAAGAAGCGAAAGATTTCAATGAAAAGTCCTCTCAGCTGGAAAAGGGAGTTCTTATCTGCACTCCAGCAATTTCCAGCAAAATTTACAGTTTCTTTTATGTAGCAAATTCTCTGTAAAAATGATTATATATACAAACATTGAAAATTTCCAGGTCCCAGAACACATAATAATATTTGCCACTTATAAAGCTCTTTTCATCTTCAAAGCACTCTGCAAGGACCAGCTAATGAATCCTCAAGTTATTCCTTTGAGGTTAAGTGATGTGCTCAAGGTCAAAGCTTGAATCAGTCTCAAAGCCAGGATTAGATATGAGTAGATTTTTGCCTCTGTGTTCCCTACTTAATCCATGACCTTCATACAAGCAATCACTTGCTATACTTTAACAGAAATTCAGATATAGAAGCATAAAAAATTCTTTAAGGGGAAAAAAAAAGTTGGATGTTTCAGAAGTAATTTCTCACCTTTCCTACAAATTATAACTACCCTCTGTGCTTTAAAAATAGCAGCCTGCTGTGTTTTGCATTTTGGCAAGAATGCTTTCCCACCTGCTTTGCAAGATGAGTCGTTTTGTTTCACAAGAACCTCTACCTTTTTCGTCACTCAAGCCATCCCCAGGCCCACTTCCAGACGACCTTTCTCGCCAGATGCCAGTCCTGTTCCAATATTACCTTCTGCTGTGTTTCCTCCAGAATTAAGCATGTTCACTTGGCCCTTAAACTAGATGTAAAGAAGAAAGTATTATCAGAGAGATCCAAGCACAATATAATTATACCAAGGAGCGTGTTTTGTTTGGGTCACCCAGAAAGTTAATTCAGAAAACCAGTGTGGTGTTCTTATCAGTACAAATCTAACAGGATAGTTACTTATCAGTACTAATTTTGTCAAGGTGGATTTCTCTCTTTTTCTTTTTTATCATTTAAACAAGGGAGGTGTAAATCAATGTAAATCTCAGAGGTATTTAACTCCCTCAACACCTGGGACTCATTGCAAAGTAGCTCCACTTGCACGCTGATCTTCAAATGGAGTTGCAGAGATTACAAAATGCAATTTGAGTTACAGAATGTCCTTAGGAAGCCCAGGCCTGGCACGATTAGGGTGCTGCCTCCCTGGGACTGTCTCTGGGTGTCTCTGGCCCTCCCTGTCCTGCCTGGGCAGCCCTGCAGAGCTGTACCCAGCTCCTCCTGACTTCTTCCATCTGCCTCCAGCTGCCTCTGGCTTCTCTTTCAATGCACAGCATATGTAAACCCATCAGACTGAGGAAAATCTCTTGCAACAGCTCAGCAGTGCATGACTCAGCCTAAATGAAAAACAAGAAGGTTTTTCGTCACAGATGGTGCAAAGTCACTTTAATAACATGTGATTGTAATTTAGGTGGGTGGGGAGTATTGAGGAGAGAAGACCACATCTTGCAGCCAGCCTGAAATGTCCTAAAAGTGTCTGAAGTTGAGCTTGAAGTTTTCTTTGGTTCTTGTAAATGTTAGTCAGAGCCCAGTATGTATTTATGATCTGAAGGCTTACATTGCCCAGTTAACTCATGTCTTCCAGATAGTCAACCACAGCTACCTCACAGTCTTCTCATGGTGCTATCCACTGTCAGCTTCAAGCTGCTCAATAAGTAATGAAATGAACATTTTTCAAAAACTTCTAAGTCTGGTGAAAGTATTTTATTAGCCATGGTGGAAGTGTCCTAGAATAATAATAATAATAATAATAAACATTTTGTAACCATCGGTCCTATTCAGTAACAATAAAAACACTGTGTGGTACCAAAAAGCAATCAGATATTGAGATTTTCCCCTTCTGACCACCATAGTAGGATGTACCCATGCAACTTCTTCTTTGATTCAGTGAGTCTGAAGATGCCTTTATTCATAATCAACCTCCTTCAAGAAAGGAGATTCTCTCTTTCCTGGCATAAGGGATATTTAGATTTCAGCAGAAAAGCGTTGGAGTCTTCCACATCCCATGATGTTGTTATTAAAGCACTACCTCAAAGGTGGCATAGACTAGTACTACCCCTCCAATAATTTTACAATTAAGTGGCAGCTACTACTATATTTTGTGTGGGTCCTGGTCCCCTGACTTACATTAGTTGTGCTTAAAAACAGGGTTTGCATCAGGTTCCTGGGAGACATCAGCTGAAACCTGGAGTGGGGTGGAAGGTAACACTATGCTGTTGGGACCAACACAGCTCCAGAGGACATGGAGACCCTGTCCAAGGTCTCTTGGACTGTGTAACCCAGGTTCTTGCAGCATCTGCAGTACTCACTTTTTTTTTTTAAATGTATTTCTGGATTTAAGCAGATAAAGTTCTCCCAAGTCTTTTTTTAGTCCCTAAGTCCTCTACTGGATCTAATTCAAAGCATATAAGTAGGAAAAATGTGAAGTTTCTGCTCTCTCCATAAAGATGTCTAACTGTCTTTTAAATTAATTCCTGCTATTTGCTTCAATAACTTCACCTAGCAATAATTTATTCCACATGCTTATTACTTTTTGATTGAAATAGCTGTGCCTGAATTCCCCTTTCACTCTTAATTTCCTACTTTTTAGACTGAGTCCCTTGTTTTTCCAGACTTCTCATCAGATTGAAGAGTTTATCTCATTCTGGTTGATCAAACCTTTTCAGAACTTTAATATTTCTTCATGTCTTCTTTTCTCTGATTTTTTCTGACAAGAATAAATGCTTTCCTTTTGAACGACTATAGATGAAGACTGCTCATGCTTCCACCTCCAGAAAAGCAGAAAGAAATATGATAAACTAACCACATCAAAAGTCTGTATTTAACTCTTACAGATATATTGTTTAGTAATAGCAACAACATTTTAGAGGTGAGGAAACAAATGTTCTATATGCTGATCCCCACTTCCACGACTTTGATAGCTTTAGACTTTCTGAGCTGACAAAGATGCGGCTTCTTTCATAGCTGAAAGTGTACAAACATCAGGGAATGATTTGGCAATAGTTTTTTTACTCATTACTTTTTTTTTTTCATATTTATTTCACAATGCTGTGAAAAGATGTAGCAAACGGGAAAAAATGCAAGGCTGTACACAGATGTGTATGCAGGAGTGTGTGTTTCACTGATTTCAGAAAAGTCAGCTATCGTAACCATGGCTTTTTATGACTCAGCTATGAACATGTGTAATCAGCTCAGAATAAGAACTCGTTGAATTTTTCTCTTATGTCAGTTTTTACCTCTCACTGTGTTTTCTTTTTCTAGTAATATCTGTATTTCTGTCTCAGTGAAGGTTTTGGGCTAATGCCCTGTGACATTTAGAGGTCAGTTCTCAAGTCTTGAAGTTACTGTTTTAGCATCCTGTAGCATATTGCCCTGCATCAGTACTTTTTTCTCAAGGTTGTTTTCTTGCAGTCAGAATGGTTCAAGGTATTGCTTGGGGAAGGGAGATACTTCTCCTGTGAACTGTAAAGCTATGAATGGAGACATGGCTGCTACCTGGCCTTCATTAAGCAAATGAGTTCTCCCTACTTGGCTGGTGACCAAGAAAACCAGTGGGGGAAAAATCCCTGCATTTCAAACTGGTTTTGAGTGTAACTTTTTTCTCTGTTGGTGACTGAAACCTCTGCCTGTTAGTCTGAACTGAACCTGCTCTGCAGAGATTTAAATCTGTCCCCATCAAATTTGTGCTAGCCTGATTGTGGTGTCCAGCATGCCCAGCAAGACATCTCTGGGGAGATGCCTGGCCTTGCAATGGTGTCAAACATCACCACTGGTGCCCTGGAAAAAAGACAAGGGGAGAGGCAATATGGGGGAATTATGTTTCTGGGATGACTACCCTGCTGCAGGCCAAAGGATAGTAAATTAGTAATTTTGTTCTGTTGGACTGTCTCAAGAAGACACACACTGTCTTTTCTAGATGTTCACAGACAACCTAAAAATTACATAATTGTACATCTTAACGCATCTACTTTTCCTTACAAAGAGTGGCAGAGTCAGTGGAAGGGGAAACGAGCTGCCAAAGGAAAGGAGGTAGCCAAAAAGGATGACGAAAAAGGGAGGGTGAAAGCACATACAACTGTCCTCTCCCATAGTGCCAGTCTTTGCAGATGGAAAAGAAAGTGGCCAGGGGGAAACACACTCACAAACATGACGCTGTGGCTTCAAAAGTTTGTCCATGTTTTAGAGGAGGAAGCAGGAACTGTCCTTGAGCAGTTTTCAGTTACTTTCCTGCTGCTAGCAGTGTCCCTATAACACATTATACTGTATTTTTTTCCTATAGTATCCAGAGCTACAGCTATTAATACTAGCAACAGTGAAAAAATGAGCATGATTTTCAATAAATATCTTACTCATTGTTTCCCATTAGTATCACTACACAAGGTAAGTCAGAGCAGTGTATCTTTAAATACCCAGCATCTCCTTCAGTGGTATAGAAGGACCGGTGAAAGGTTCAGAATACTGAGCTATTTTAATTAAATCTTCAGGGCTTGAGGATATAGATAAATTAAAAAGGGAGAAAGGATTTAAGTAGGGAGTGCTTTGGGAGCAAAAACACTATAGTTTTTGTCAGGCAATGACTCTCTAGAATATAATTCTGTTTATCTTGACTATTTATCAGTGTATCAGGGAGAGGAAAATAAGATATTGTCACTGCCAGATATGGAAATGAGAACCTGGTGACTGAGTTTGCATCTCAACACATTGCTAGTTTGTCCTTCAAAAGGAGAACTCCAATACAGAGAATGCAGCACATCCTGAAAGAACACTAACTTTGGAAACTGCCAGGAGCACAGAAATCCTTGAAAAGCATCAGATATATTGGAATACATTTTTATATATATGTGTGTATATATATACACACATATATATAGGCTTATCAAGAAAGAAAATATTTTCCTTTTTCCTTGTTTATTCTTTATTTTTATAAAGAAGAAAAGGCTCTTCCCCTGTTGAAAATAATCCTGTAGCCTCCAGAAATATTTTAACTGCTTTACCATCAGTAGATTGAAGAAAGAGTGAATTAGCAATACACAACTGCATAGGGATGTCCATTCCAGTTCAGATATGAATATCTGTCTACAAAAAAAAAAACCAACCCAGAAGATCAAAAAGAAGGGGTTTTTTTGAAAGAAGAAAGTAAAGCAAGTGTGGACCAATAAGTGTTAAAAAGAAGAGAGTTAAGACCCAGTAAATAAAATAAAATGCCCAGAGACATGTATTCCCTTTGAAAAGAAACATCAGAAGGAATGAAATTAGTGTTCAAAACATGGCTGACAATACCCTGGTGACAGCAGCAATGTGATGATGGAGAGTTGCCTTGTGCACCAGCAGCCAGTTACTGCTTAAAACAGAACTTTGTTCCTGTGCAGAATGGGTGGGTGAGATGTAGGAGCAGATTTTTCTGTCCCTTAGTGGCAGAGGTTTTGTCTAGCGTTCCCATATGCTTTGATTAGCACTCTGGGAAATGTACACAAAAAGTAGTTCTAATCACAAAAAACAGTACACTGAATACTTTGTGGGAAAACATCATTGGCTCACTGCAAGACTTCGGCAATGAATGAAAGATTTCTAGTACCTACCAAAGAATTCATCCTAACAGATGCAGAAAAAAAACCTTACAGGAAACAACTTCTTGTACCAAGATGCTCTGTACAGGGATGCTGTATCAGAGATATTACATATAAATCACTAAAAAATTAATAGTGAAAATACTAAAAAGGGAATATCAGTTGAATTCACAGTGGTTCTGATTTTGGGTTAAATTAGTTTGGCGAAAAGTTTTTAAGATGAGAGGTCTTGAGGAGGGAATAAAGCTGTCAGCGCAGAACTATTTTGACATGAAGTATTTACTTTTGGAACAGCTGTTTTCCTAATGAAATTTTTCAGCCTATGTTGTAAAATATGAAAAGAAACTAACCTAAGTGAAAAGATTAAGCAAAATTAGACAATTTGGTAGCATAGAAAAATATTTCAATTGGTTCCATCAGTTGTCCCCCAATATATTGTTTTGGTTCAATCCAAATACAATATCTCTGCTGTGCTCATTTTATTATTTTGAGCATGAAGCTAAAAAGTAAATAATATTCATATAGCTTTAGCTGAACATTCCTCCTAGGTTTTTTAATATGTAACTCAAAGAAAAAGAGCCAGTGAATACAATCTCTATGCCTGTGAAATTGCTATTTCACTATGAAGCCAGATCACTATCATAATACCATTCAGCAGTAAGGTCAGACTGTCAACAGGGGGAAAAATGTACATCAAGAGCTACAAAAGATGAGGTGAAAATTAAATATAATAGAGTAATAGAAGACACAGGTGCAGATACTGTGAATTTACATGCAATGCTAGTAAGAGGCTTTATGTTATTAGACACTTTCATATGTCTAATACAAGAAAAAAAGGATATGAGAGCAACAAGAGAAGAGCTTAAGCCTATACCCAGAAGTTAATTATCCAACTGAGCAAACTCGCGTAGTTTCCTGACCTACACAACCTTGCAAGCCTTCACAAGAAGATAATAGATTTTCTCTGGGAAATGTACATTCCTGAAACCCAAAAAAGGCCCTGGTAGAAACCCAGACAAGAGTTGCAGACCACCATGCAGCCAATGACAAGCTCTCCTACCACACAGGCATGAGAAGAGAAAGCATTTAACATTGGCACTCAGCATATGCTGAGGAATAGGCAACTGTAGATGAGAATAATACAGCCACATAATGTATTCTAAACCTGGCAAGGATAACCATTTCATTTGGCCAAGAGAGTGTCTGGTCAACCTCTGGGGACACACATAGTCCCAGTTGTTTGAGCATACCAGAAATGGATAGATGTGACCTATCAAAACGGTCATGCGAAAATTGCCCCAAAGTCACGGGTCTAAAATGCTCTGTGCTTCAGACAGAATCTCTGATTTTGCAAGGCTGTATTTTTGCAGGATGCTTTCAGGATATGAAGTACCAGCTATGTCTCACATCAGCCAGTGGCCTCAGCAGCCTCTGGAGGGGGTTGCAGGTTATGGTCCCAGTCCTCTGCTGACCTCTCTTCCAAGCTCTTCAGCCACCTGCCTGTTCAAAGGCACTGTGCTTCATCCAAAACCAAGTTCAGAGATGGAGAGGGATTGGTGCTGACAGTCTCGAGAGGACAGGAAGGAAATAAGTCCCAGGAAAACCTGAGGTTTGTATCTAGAATTAGGTCATTCATGTTTTACTCATACAAAGTCCTAACTTATTTATCCTATTAAAAAACCCCACCCAGAACACTACATTTAAAAAGAAATGATGCTTTACAAAATTTTCCAGCCAGCATGACTATATTGAACTTTGGAAATAAACAAAGGAGAATTCTAGAGAAATTTAGAAATAGGGACCTCTCCCTTTTTAATAAAAACAATCAGTGTATCAGTAAGTCATCTTTAAAAGATTAAACTGAAAGCAACGAAGTGCTTGACATAACATTTTCCATTATGTACTAATTGTAAAGCCACATTGTCTTTAAAAAGTAATAAATGGGCTGCAACAACAGCAGGAAAAGCCCAAGAAACAAACACACAAACAAATTTACAAAGCCAGATGGGCTCAAGGCGTTTATTTAAATAAGCTCAAGCAAATTCAGAGTGAAGAGCATTGGCCTACTGCTTGGTGATTTCAGCTTTTTGATCTTCAATAGTTTAACTAGGGGCAAACTCTGCTTCAAACCCCAAGTTTTCACTAGAAAGCCATAGTTCAGCTTGTAAAACAAATGCAGATCCATGCAATGTGGAGCACCTCTGTAAAACAGTCAGCATCTGGAAAAAGCATCACCAATGTAAAACCAGCCCTGAGATTTCTACGTGGCTCTGAGTTGAATTCTAGCTGTATTGGAATCACAGAATGTTGCATTTGGGCTTTTATTCACTTGTTTACACTACTATTTCTACTGTCACTATGTGGGAATTCACAGAGAAAAAAATTGGCTGCTAATATCTAAAATTAGTTTACACACAAAAATATCTAGGATTTGACTGAAGGTGTTCTACTCCCTAAAGTTAGTTGTTTGGCTAATCAAAACTATTCTTGCCTTTTATGATGCCAGCACTGAATCCCACCAAGATCTTTGCAGAGCCACTTGTGTACATAGTAGTCAAGATTAGGACCCTTCAGCACAGAGCAGGTGCCCCAGTGCTGCATGAAGCACATCACATGCAACATCCCCTATGCAGCTTTTTACAGCCACGGGCATTTCTAGCATTTGTCTGTCCCATTCCTTCTCCATACAGCTCTGAAACACGCATGGTGCTCACTGTGACAAAATGCTCCCTTCCACCCTGCCCTTACTCCTACTGCTGTCTGTCCACTGACTCCCATGGTGCCCATCACCAGGCCAGTCTACTCCTTCTCTGAGCTGTAGAGAGGGCATCTGCTAAGCTGGTCTTTCCAGTCTGGAGGAGATTCTACTGCAGGATTTGTAGGATAAGAGATGCCTGAAGTCTTTAACACTGAACCAGGACAGAGCGCAGACAGGCTTCTCTTCCCAGCAAACTAGTGGCTGAGCAACTGTCAAGTGGCTAATGGTATCCACATTAGCTCACACTATTTCAAGGTGTCATGTGCCATCCAGAGCTAGCATGCTGCCTTCTGGGCACCTCTACCCACCAAGAAGGAGGTGCTCATGACCCTTTCAATTCAGTAGTCCCCAACCATTTTGCTATGGAGTAGTGGAGAGTGATGTCATCTTGCAGGTCCCCTGCTGAGCTGCCATGCTAGCCGCCTGAGGGAATCGGAGGCAATTCCTTTGCTAGGAAGTGATGACACTAACAGGATGCACATCCACACACTGTGGCCATATGGCTTTTACGGGTGTCCCACCTCCATCATATTTTACAAACTTGTTGATCTCCATAAAACACTCATGGATAAAATGACCAGTCTAATGTTCACATACATTGCTCAGGTCTCCTGTAACTCCTTGCTCTTCTTCTAGAGCTTCCACAAAATCCTAATCCCAGCATGATGCTATGCATACTCTGTTACTCTGTGGTACATGGCTAGACTCCTACCATGTGCTTTAGCTTCGCCATGACTTTCTACAGCAACAAGACTGTGAGTATGCAGACAGCTGACTACATAAGGTGAGACTCTGAAAGGCAGACTAAAAGCCAGAAACTGCACCATAGCTCATCCTGATCTACAGTGGCCATGTTTGACCTGCAGTGACTGGCACAACTGCAGCAGGACTGTGCTTTCCACGTCATGTGTGGCCAGCATTGCACTCCTTCTGTCACCTGTCAAAGGTAAGAGCCCTGCAATGGGCTCCCTTCTCTCAAGTTTTGTCCACATCACCCTGCATCCTCTGCTTGCCAGCCTGGACCAGCTCCTCCTCACTTGGCTATGGGTCATCATCTCCTTCCTCATTGCTCCTAGTTTAAAACATTCCTCACTGATTTGACCAGCCTGTTGAGTGATCCTCAAAGTCCCTGATTCTAAAAGACTTTGTGGAAAACAAATTCATGTAGTCAATACCAGCTGTGCAATCACTTGTTGACCCAAAGATCTATCTGCTCCTCCTCAACATGCCTCTCAGCTCCTTTGTTACCAAGGACTGAGCAGTTCTGTAGCTGCAGATTTCTTCCTGGTGCTGGGATTCAGAGCTGCTCTTTTTTGATGAACCATGGGTAATGAAAAGCTTATACTATTTGTGATGGGGAACTTAGGTTTGGATTCCCCCACAGAAGGCACAGTCCTTCTGAAGGGGATTCATAAAAACCATGGAGCAGTGCAAGGAGATATCTTCTCCACTCTGGACTTTTCCCCTGAATTCTCTCCTGAGAGTGAGTCTCTCAGGCCTTTTTTTGAGAAAGTGAGCAGTAGCACTTTCAAAACAGTTCTATGGAAGAGGGAGCTGAGTGGCTGGAAAGCCAGGACTTGCCTCCAGCCTTCTGTGGAATATTTTGTTTTGTTTGGATTAACACAGCTTCAGAAATTCCTGCAGATTCATTTTACGGTATGTATTTCCTGCATTGCCTAGGCCATGCCACTTCTTTCAGTTAATTCTTAATAACACGACTGAACCCAATAACCTGATGTATAACTCTCTGCATCTTCAGAGCAGATAATGTTCAACCCTTCATGGTGCTTCAAGAAATGACTATAATAAATTGGCAGCCTTACTAATAGACAAAGCACAGAACACCCTGTGGCAGGGCAAGCTTCTGGTTTGCTGACATGGGCATGTTCAACATGGTTTGCTTCATCTAACTCTGACTCTCCTGAAGTATTGTGCACTCAGCCTCAGCCTTTAGATTTCTTTTCTATGCCCACAGCTGAGTGCTTGCCTTCATCCTAACCTGAATTAAGATAATAAGGACATAGAGTAAAAAAAGGGATAAACTAGCACATAGCAGAAACCCAGGTGGAGGTGTGTGCAAGTGGGCTGCCTCAGCAGCTGGTATGACAGTCTGACTGGGAAAAGGAACTCCTTTGAGACAGAAGAATTAGTTTGGTCTTCTTCAGGTAAAAGGCAAAATCACACTTGTCCTTTCTTGGCTCTGGAGCCATCTGTCTCTCTCCCGGTTCGTGTAAAAGAGGAGGCATGAGTCTCTTCTCTGTGTCTGCAGCACAGGAAGCTATCAGAGACAGTCCTTAGTGACAGTCCTTAGAGACAGTCCTTTCTGCCCAAAATCTTACAGAGATTTTGCCAATATATCCTATTTCTTAACCATAAAACAGAACAGAGTGTTCTTAGGGTAAAAAAAATAAATGCTAGGAAATACTCAGGCATCACTGTAAAGCATACAGAAAGTGAAATGGCATCTATCCTGGCACAGTAAAGAGAATGGCATCTGTCCTGGCGTAGTAAAGGGCTTCTTAAACACACAAGACCACAGTAAGGCATCTGTAGCATCACTCAACTTCCACCACAGATTAGCCCTATTTTATACACAGGTGACAGCCCCAAAGCTGCCCAAGTGGGTATAGTTTGATCTAGAAATCTGGGTTTGTTCCATTGCCACATTTTCCATTTATGCAATGACAAATCAAAATTAATGTTAAAGGAAGATTGACAAAAAGGACAGAGAGGGAAAAAAGGGAATGAAATAATGTTTTATCTTTTTTGATTTATAATGAACCTACTGCAGAAACATAGGCTACTGCAATGTCTTTGGACAGAGGACAGCTGGTGCCTGACTGAGCTGCAATCAATGGTTATCTCATCTGGGGAAAACAGGATCATTCAGAGCTCTTAAAGAGTTACTGACACTTTCTGAGCATGGGGACCGTGACAGCATCTGGCACTCCATTGATAGCTCTGCACTAGGACCAGTGCCCATACGAAAAGTAGGAGCTTTTCTGCATGATGTGTGACTCCCTTGGAGTGATGCTTAAAATAACTGCTCATAATCATTTCACTGTCTGAGATCTTTGTTGGTTTGGCTTGTTGATTTTTTTTTCATTGTTTTTTTTTTTTTTTAATGTGGAGATTCCTGTCTAAAAAAAAAGTCCAAATATACAATTTCCTTCTATTTTGGATTCCTTCTTGCCTTCTCTGTACTGGTTTTACCTTGCTTAAACTCTTCCCTGCCCTCACTGCAAGCACAATATGGTTTGGTCTCAGAGAATGTGTGGGAGCAGACTCCTCCATAGCTACTGCTGATTCACGATCCTGAATCATCTACCAAGGGTGCTGCTCCTTGGGCTGCAGGAGGGATGCAATGAGCACAGCTGCCTGTTCTTGGGTCTCCTTCCAGTGTGAGCTCCTGGGGCAGGCACAGCCCGAATGAGTGAATGAATGAGTGAGTGAGTGAGTGAGTGAGTGAGTGAGTGAGTGACATGGGCTGCTCAGGGGCCTGGGAAACTGTGGTAGTTCTCAGCAGCCTGGCTCCAAAAGGGCAGGCACATCCCTCTACCACCAGCAGCCTCCCACCAGCTCGCCTGCAAATGCAAATAGCTGGGATGTTACCAAACACATCCAAGAGAGCCAGACAACGAGGAGTCAAGCCTCCCACCCTGTGCTGCCTTTATGTTGCTTGAGGTCAATTATTATAAACTATCAATTTTTCAGGAATGCCATTAATTTAACTGCTGTGTAAACTGAGTTTCTGTTTCTCAGCAATTATAATGCACAAGATCTCAAGCAGTAGTAATTCCAGAGTTTTTGCCTTCTTTTTCTTTTTCTCTTCTTTTTTTTTTTTTTTCCCCTTACAGAGTTAACAGTTTCCAGCTGTGTATTCTTTGGATGTGTTTCCACACCAGCTTTTTCCATAATAGAGAGCAAGCCCATTTCCAGATCCCAGATGTGCTATTTATTTACTCTGAAGCATCTGGGCCCTGACGTGGTCTTGTCACTGCAACGTGGCAAACGTGAAAAATTGGAGTGGCAGCCAGTTAACGAGCTGTACTACACTGGCAACTGGTGAGAATAGTTGAAAGGAGAGAGGAAGGGGTGGAGGGGTGGAGTGGAAAATAAAAAGAGGCAAATTTCATATTTGGCTACATTCTGTTTTCTAAGGTTACAAATGACTAGTGGCATTCAAATTGGAAAATGGGGATTTCACTCTTTTGTAAACAAAATCATAAAGACACTGAAGCCCAACAGAAGTCAATGGAGGTGGCTGGGAGATGTTAAACACTCTCTCCCCAGGTAGATTCTCTGAAGAGCTTCAAGCTTAGGTGTGATGCTGCAGGTCTTCTGCAGGCTTATGTAACCTCAAAATGACCACAGACCCTAGAATAAAATGAGAAGGGTGTTTAAATTTGCCTCCGAACTTCACCACTGAGGAAAGGACCAGAAGGAGAAATTTTTAAGCCTGAGAAAAATATTCCTATTGCTGTCATGTTGTAACAACAAACCTCTGGTTTTGTTTTGAAATGTGGAATATGAGGGGTAAAACAAGCATGCTCTGAAATGAAAACTGTAAGACTGCAGTGCAATAGAATTACAGCAAGCTAAACTGTAGCACCTCAGTATGACTGGGGTCTTTGGCTTACATTTAGCACTGCCTTCAAGCCAAGAATCTGAAATTGCTTTAAGGGTTACCAAACTTTAAGTCTTTATGTGACCCAGGAGATTCTGTCTTTGAAGCAGGTGTCAGCATATGTTTTAAGAAATAGAGTCAGAGTTGCATGTGAAATGCAGAAGAGTCCAAAGGTTGTTGAACGTATCAAAGGAGAAACAATGTACTCTGTGAAAGCAATATTATCTAGTATGAGTTTGATCATGCAAATGTTTGATCACTCAGAAAGAGAAGAGTTTCTCAACTGCTGCAGATTGACTGCCCTGCATTCTGCCAACTAATTACGTTTTGGAACTAGTAGGATATATATTTTCCCCCTTATAAAACCGAATGTAGGAGATCAGGTAGGAGAGATGAAATAAACATTCTTTTAAGGAGACTTGCATGGAAACAGAAGGGATGAACGCAGGAAAAAAATTGTGGCTGCACTCTTTTCTCTAAGCTAATGATGTTCCTTTCTCCATATAGGAAGAAAGCAGTATGTGACCCATGTCACATGGCAAGAAGAAATATTTCCCAGATCTGTCTCTCTCTTCATGCCCATCACACTCTTTCAAGTGCATGTTAGTGAAGGAAGTGAAGGAAGTGAGATATATATATATATACACATATATGTCTATTTCTGTCTTTCCTACAATGCAGAGATCAATCTTCCTCAGGTCATTATCTTTCCTGTGCCCTGTTTACTGTTCATTTATGCAAGAAGATATTGAATGGAATTAAAAATTCCAGGAACTGAAATAATTTGATAAATAGCTGCTGAAAGATGATTAAAAGTTTCATAGGAAATTGTTTTAGATTTTTTTCAGTGGGATTATTCATCTTCAGATCTTGTTTTCACAAAACTTTTGGGTAGCAATTTTGGTATTAAAACATAAAACATTTACTGTGACTGAAAAGGTACACATAGGAGAGAAGGCATAAGGCAGAGACAGAAAACAAAGGATTGAGCCACTACTGGTCACAGAATCACAGTATCATTATGGTTGGAAAAGACCTTTAAGATTATCAAGTCCAACCACCTACCTCACACTGCCAGGCCCATCACTAAACTAAATCATATCCCTCAGCATCTCATCTACACATCTTTTGAGTACCTCCAGGGATGGTGACTCCACCAACCCCCTGGGCAGCCCTTTCCAATGCTTAATAACCCTCTGTGAAAAGTTCTTCCTTATGTCTAATCTAAACCTCCCTTGGCACAACTTGAGCCCATTTCCTCCTGTTGTATCATTCATTACTAGAGAAGAGATCGACCCTCACTTCACTACAACTTCCCTTCAGATAGACAGAGAGTGATTATACCTCCTCTCAGCCTCCTCTTCTCTAGGCTAAACATCCCCAGCTCCATCAGCCACTCTTCATAAGATTCACAGGAGGATTGAGCAGGGAGAAATGTAATGAAATTCAGAAAGGACAAGTGTAGAGTCTTGCGTATGGGAAAGTATCAGTACATGTACCATGTACCAGTACAGGTCGGAGAATGAACTGTTAGAGAGTAGTGTAGGGGAAAGGGACCTGGGGGTCCTGGTGGACAATAGGGTGCCATGACCTCGTGGCCAAGAAGGCCAATGACATCCTGGGGTATATTCGAAAGAGTATGAGCAGTAGGTCAAGAGAGGTTCTCCTCTCCTTCTGCTCTGCCCTCGTGAGACCGCATCTGGAATATTGTGTACAGTTCTGGGACTCTCAGTTCAAGAACGACAGGGGGCTGCTGCAGAACTCTCACAAAGATGATGGAGTGGAGCATCTCCCTTATGATGAAATGCTGAGGGAGTTGGGACTCTTTAGTTTGGAGAAGAGGAGACTGAGGGGTGATTTCATTAATGTTGACAAATACATAAAGAGTGGGTGTCTGGAGGATGGAGCCAGGCTGTTCTCAGTGATGTCCAATGACAGGACAAGGGGCAACAGGTACAAGCTGGAACATAAGAGGTTCCAATGAAACACAAGGAAAGACTTTTTCACTGTGAGGGTGATGGAGCACTGGAACAGGCTGCCGAGCTGAGTTGTGGAGTCTCCTTCTTTGGAGACATTCAAAACCCACCTGGACAAGTTCCTGTGTGACCTACTCTCAGTGGTCCTGCTCTGGCAGGGGGGTTGGACTAGATGATCTTTTGAGGTCCCTTCCAACCCTTAAAATTCTGTGATTCACCAGCTTCACTGCCCGTCTCTGGACACGCTCCCACACCTCAATGTCCTTGCAGTGAGGAGCTCAGAACGGAACAAACTATTTGAGGCACAGCCTCACTAGCACTGAGTACAGGGGGACAATCACTTCCTTGGCCCGGTTGGTCACATTTTTTCTGATACAAGCCAGGATGCCATTGGCCTTCTTGGACACCTGGGCATTCTACTGGCTCATATTAAGCAAGTTATCAATTAACACTCCCAGGTCTTTTTCCTTGGGGTAGCTTTCCAGTCACCCTGCTCTAAGCCTGTAGCGCTGCTTGGGGTTGTTGTGGTCCAAGTGCAGGACCTGAAACTTGACCTTGTTGAACTTCATGCGATTGACTCAGCCCATAAGTCCAGCCTGTCCAGGTTTTTCTGAAGAGCCTTCCTGCCCTCAAGCAGGTCTATGTTCCTGACCAGCTTGGTGTCATCAGAAAATTTATTGAGGGTGAACTCGATCCCCTTATCCATGTCATTGATAAAGATGTTAAACAAAACAGGCCCCAGCACTGAGCCCTGGGGAACACCACTGGTAACTGGCTGTCAACTGGATTTAACTTCATTGACTATGACTCTCTGGGCTTGGCCATCCAGTCAGTTTTTCACTCATTATAGAGTAGGTTCTCCAAGCCATGGGCAGTTAGTTTCTCCAGGAGGATGCTATGGGAGACTGTGTCAAAGGCCTTACTGAGGTCCAGAAAGACTACTTGACCAAACAGAACAGTAATACACAGGCAAATATTTCTGATCCTCCACATGTTTTTTCATTAAAAAAAAAAAATCATACAGAAGCATCATGAACTTTTTAAAAAGTGCCAATTCATGAGACATGAAGAAGCTAATCCAGATACTTCTGCTCAGCAGATCCAGAGACTGAGCAGAGCAGCTCCTGTTGCCCTGGTAACTTGCTCAATATCAAAGAAGTGTTACCTTCTCTAGTGAGCTGAGAGCCGGGGTGCTGTGATTATCTGGTGGCAAGGTGAAAAGAGTGGGTATGATAGAGGTAACAGAGATAACCATCTTTCTTATATCATTTCAAAGAAAACAAAGAAAGCATTTTCCTAGCCATGAGAAGTTTAAATCATGGAAGAGTGTGTAGTTCAAGTCTCAAGTTCAGGCTGACCTTTTCCAAGTTTTGCACTTTCCCCACCTTTATAATCACAAAATAGAAAGCTTGCAACCCATGCAATTTAAGCAGTAACACATGAGTGTCTTTTCATAATTACCTATGAGAAAATGGCATTTTCAGGCAGACAGTGGCTCTTACAGTGCTCCGGCACCAACTGGAAAAGGCTCATGTAGCCATCTTCCAGAGGCTTCCACTGCACCCATAATTCAAATGTGGTGTCATAGCTTCATGTTGCCACTACAGGCAGTGGCAATGACTTGCACTGTTTATACAGTAGCAAGATTAAAGCTCACTATCACATTAGTTTGCTTCCTGAATCAAATTACTGCAAAAATTAAACATGATTTTTCTCTTTTGTCAGAAAGCTTTAGGATGCTTTGCAGAACAGTTTATCAAATGGCCTGTTCAATTCCATGGGAAATGCAAGTATCACTTATGGAATTGCTATACATGGCCCTTTGCTGTTAACGGACATCAGCTATTTGAATGCCCTTTCACTCTGACATAGTTTGATGGTGGATTGACCAAATATTCTATGCAGTGAGTGTTTTTTATTGTGAACTGAATCCACTGTCTTTGTGATCCACCATAACTTTTGAAGCCTGCTTTCAAAACATAGGAGACAAAGGGTTTTGAGACAATAAAGAAGTACAGTGTTTCTGAGGCAGTGGGTTCTCTGTAGATCTCCCACACCATCTCCGGGTTTATCACGGTGCATGCTCTTCAGAAAATCACTCTGGTCATTGCTGCTTCCTTTTGGAAAGTGAGATGACAGAACTTTACCAAACAGCCAAATACACAGAAAATGTTCATCTGATTTAGAAATACACAAAAATGCCCTGCAGATTAGTATTCCTGCCATCATTCTGCTATAACCAAAAGAGTAATGTCTTATTGCATTAAACCATGAGTGCTTTGGCCCTGGGCTGGATTCAGCTTAGTGATGTAATGCTACAGGCATAAGCTATCATAAGATTCCCAACAGTGGCAAATCTGTCTGCAGGTGATTGTGTTTGAGCTTTTGCTGTGCTGGGTTAAATGTCTTCATAATTCCTGCTGTTTTAGGAACATATCCCTGAATACCCCTTGCTCACTGGGGGCCCATCGAATCACTGTCCTTTGAGGACAACCCCTTCCAACACCAGCAGGGAAAGGGGAGTGGCTTTAAAAGCTCCACAAGAACTTCAGCCAAGCCCAGGCTTCAAGGCAAGGCTGCCTCCTTTTTACAGACCCTTTGGGATGTCAGAATTACCTGTTCTGGTGGGAGAAATACCCTCAGGGAGCCACCGAGATGTGCATTTCCAGCATGGCAGGATGACCCAGTAGACCAGAGACTGCTCACAGGGTCTCTTGCAGCTTGTTTAGTGTCTAGTTACAAACCTATCTCAAGAAACTTGCCATTTCCTCTTGGGCAAGGAGAAGTACTTCGCTTAGTACTTGCAATAGACTCTTAATTTCCTTTTTATTGCCTGTCCCACAAATGTCTCATGCTCAGAAACACTCCTTCCCCGTCCTGAAGGCAAGTGTTTTGTGATGTTGGATTATTTTCTCCTTTCAATACTTATGTTGACGTTATATCTACATCCTCTCTCCTCCTTCCAGAAAGGAATTGGAGTCTTACAGGCCACGTGCACTTTTCCATTAATCGGTGGCCTTGTAGTTTAAGAAAATGATTAGGTAATACTAATTCTAGAATTTTAAGATACAGTAATCTTAAACAAACTCATTAATTTTGATAAATTAGGTTATTTCTCCTGAGCCAGAGTAGCTGCCACAATATACGTCATCTTCCTCTAAGGTCTTTATTTTTTTTTTCCAGAGTCTGTACACATTAGAACCCAGCCAGCTTGTTTTGCACATGGCATTGGGAGACACATTTACCCCTGGAGTAATTCCACTTAAGTAAAGCGAATTACAGGAAGCAGGAACTGGTTCCAATATGTTAGATGGTTAAAACATTGCTGATGTTCACAGATTGGCATTTCTAGATCCCAGAGTATCTGCATGGAAACGATAGTCCCAAGAGTATGTCTGGTCTCCATGCCTTTGGGGATCTTTTCCTGCTGCTCTGAGCTCCTTAGTGGAGAGGGGAATTGAGGAAAAGTTTGTCAATCCCTTGACAAAAAAAGCAGAGCAATACACTCGTCTAGCTTACACTAATAAAAGTGTTGGTCTCCACAAGCACCGATTATAGCTTCAGCTGGAGTGGAAAGAGAATAGTGAGTACAAAGAATCTCTATTGTAAATGAAGCGACTTGGTATATTCATCAGAGGCACACAGAGTTTATAGTAAAGGTCTGTTGGTTTTGCTACAATCAAGACATTCAAGGAAAGAAGTCTTAGAGATATAACATAGTCATATACTTATTTTTTTTTAATGAAAAACAATAAAAATTCTGAATTAACAAACTGGTAGAAGCATTTTCAACAGTTATCAGATCCAGACATTGATTACTTAAAATTCATCCTATTTGGTGATCTCGAGTCTAAATAATGATGTTACTATGCCAGCCCTGCCTCTGTTATTTAAGCAGGATATTTTTTCCCTGAATAAGAAATAAAGGACTGAATTCACAAGCAAGAGAGAAGCATTTTTAATATATTTGTAATTCAGTCTAAACCAATTCCTCTTTCACAGCTAAGGGAGCTTATATCATGTCTGTTGAAGATGAGAGTTTAGTGTAATGATACATCTGACAATTTATCTGAAGCAAAATGAAAGCTATATGGAAAAAGGTTCTCTCAGTGGAAAAGTAAAGTGAAAAATGTCAAATGAGAATCTTTTCTCTTCAAGAAATTAAGAGTTAATTCAAATGGGTGAAAAAAAAAAAATTGTATGGGCTTCTTTTCTTTTTTCCTCCTGAGCTGCAAATGCTCAATACTCTAAATGTTTAAAATCAAGCTATCATTTTCAACATTTTCCGTATAAAATCAAAATGTTTGCACCTGAATTAACAATTTCTAGCAAAAAAAAAAAAATATGTGGGATATTTTAATTAATTCTTACAAGAAATTCATCCAACTCAAGGTGGAAGCCATACTAGCTGCAAAGAAGGAACATTTTCATTTGTAAAACTGTAGGAGAATTTGGACTGGGCTTGCACGGGACACTCTTCTATAGCTATCCATGCCCTTTAATTATCAACATGTTCCCCAACACTAATTTTGCCCATGTCAACCAATGAGCACTTTCCTGGCCCCTGTCCAGTCATACTTCAGAGGATAGTGTGTGCCAAGACCACTGTCAGACTGAGGGGGCAGAGCTCCCTGGCTGCAGAGCCGCTGACTAGATTCAGACACTTCTGTTCATAGAAAAGCCTATGAGCCTGAGGACTGCAGGGAGAAAAGATGCTATCAGACACAATGGGATGTTGAAATCATACTAAACTGACCTGTAGGTTTCCTGGAGTAACACCATTTAAATGAGCTGATCAAGACATGCCCTTAAGCATCTAACGCATTTGCTTTTCTATGAGGAGAGTTTTTCCTGCTGATCTTCCGAAGAATGGGAATGCAGATGTGACACCAGCTATGAATTTGCCTTTCTGGATGTGGGATGATGGGCTGGTTCATAGCAGTGTGTGCACTGCCTGGACCCAGCATGCAGCTCTGGAGCACTTCTAGGACCTGTCTGTCCAACCTGACTGGGGGTAGGAACACAGGATATATGGTAGAAGTTGGGGGCACTGCTGGCTGCCCTGTCCACATAGTAATGACTTAAAAAATGAAATCTTCCTAAAAAATACTGGGCTGTAAGCTTTGGGTATTAGCAAATACATTCCAAATAGACTATAGATGTATCCTCCCTCCTTTTGTCCCTCCTAAGGGTGAGCCATGCCATGCATCTTATTTGGGTGAGATTTTGCCTTATTGCAGTGCTGGAGTCACTAAAGCAGCTTCTGACCCATGGAAAGAGCTGGGACAAAGCTGGGAGAGGAGCAAGAGAGAAGCCAAAGCAGTATGCAGCTGCTGGGAAAGTAGAGGATGGTCCATGTGATGGAGGAGATACGTGCAGCAAAAGTCAGTTCTACGTACAATTGCAAAACCATTTTGCCCTTGCTGCGAAGGAAGGAGTTAGAGCAATGGGTATGACATGAAGAGTGAGTCGCTCCCAAGGCTGGCTGGCTGTCTTCTTCATACATAGATCTTTAAGTCCTCCCATTACCTCCCACTAGAGCAGGTAAAAAACACATACTTCACAGTGATCTGAGCTTCTGACTTGAACTCCAGAGCAATCACCAACCATTTTGGGGTGGGTCAGCAGGCCATGTTGCATGGATGATTACATATCATTGGAAACTATGCATATCACCAAGGCAGTTTGCCAGAGCTGCTGTATGAGAAGTGATACAACACTTTTCATCTCTGACAGATAGTGCTGTACCGTGTTAGTGAGTTTTTTCCAGTGATGTTGTGAATCTTAGCCTAAAACAGAGGCTATTTGTGGAAATGAGCTCCAGAACAAAAAGCCAGTAGTAGATTCGATATTATACCAATATCAAGGCACACTGGTACTTTCAGATAACATAAAAGGAATTTTAAGCCATATTCTATGCCAAGGAGAGGCCTCAGCATATTGCTGCTCTTTGTCATGTTACAGTTTCTGCACTAAACCATGTGCATGGACAGGAAAAAATGCTTTGTAAGAACAGATAATAATGTTTTGTAGTTTATACAATCAAGTACTGCTTTTGGATTAAATCTCAAGGAGGTGCCGGGGAAGCTCTGCTGAAAGCATAGTTGCCTGACCTGGAGGCACACCACTTGAGATGCTGGACATAGTCATCTTCTGAACTTTTTCTGTGGGCTACCTTTTTAAAACGGGTTTGATATCTTATTCCTTACAGATTTAAAACTAAGAGAATCAAAGGAAATACAGATTTAGCAACAACAATAAAAGGGAAAGCAGGCACTATTTATCTGGACCAAGGCATTTGAAGGGGATATAATTCAACATAAGCAAAGGTAGTAAGACGTTGTGTGCTGTTATACGGTCCGTTAGTGGCTGTGCTGTACCTGTGAGCACCTGGCTCTCCCAAACTGCTGCTCTTCTGTTATTCACAGAGGTAGATAGCACAACACTCCTGACAGACTTCGTGCCTGAATTTCAAGTTCACTTTGTGGGACTTGTAAGACCCATTAGAATAAGCACCGCCCAACCTAGGAAGCCTGAAATGACAGATAACCATCAAGAGAGGAAAACAACTCCTTTTCAGGAACTATCCAGACTTGTTTAACTTCTGGGTTAATGCCCAGGCAAATCCAGGAGATGTCTGAAGTTTTCTGCCAAAAGCAACCCTCACAGACGTTGTCTCCCAAAGCACACCCTTGGGAAGAGACAGATACACTGAACTGTGTCCCATGACCCCACAGAGAAAGACAGGCATGCTGATAAGAAACTGGGGCATATGTCTTGTTTTTGTTTATGCTTCTTTCTCCCTATCAGAAGTTTTGAATTTTTACAACAGTCAATGTTGAACAGCCCCACAGTTAAGACATTACTTACTAAATGAACAAATTAATGGATTTATGATGTTGTAACAGTTAAACATATACTCTGAAATAATATGAGGATTAACTTATTATTGGCAGTAGCTCAAGACTGATGTTCAGTCCTACCCGGAAGTGAGGGAAGTTGGAGCATATATATGAAGTGTAAATATATATACACTGTGCTGAAGATTGGCTGTGATTTCCAGCAATAGAAATAATACCAATTAAGTTGTAGCTGTGATGAAATTACTTGCTATGGGCATTCCTGCATCTTGAGAGAGAAGAGTAAAGAGGTCAATTTCTGCTTCTTCAGAGCCTGAGTCAGTGAGAAGAATATGACTTTTTTTGTGACCCAGTCTCTATAGCTCACATGAAAGTTCCTCTTCAGCTGCTACAAGGTTCCTACTTAGATTTCATTAATTGTACAGGATAGCGCAGAAAAAGAATCACAGGTTATAAAAAAAATAATACATCAATCAGGGTAAGCACAAGAAGAGAAAGAGCTATGTGTACCCACATGTATGTGATTAGCTAGATGCAATCATATTGGAAAAAAAAACCAAAAACCCCATCTTTTCAAAAGAGTAGTCTGCTAGGCACATATCACCTAGCAACTGGACACTGATATCTCCCCATGCCTTAAAACCCATCACTAGCCTCCCACTGGCTTTTCAGCTTTATCAACATTTTTGTCTGTCACTATACAGAATTCATCCATGGCTACTGAACCATGGAGTTATATGAAGAATTGATTTACCCTGCAGTCTGGGTCCTGTAAACTACCTATTAACCCTCTTTTCCCCTTCCTCAAATTAAATAGTAGAGAAAGTGGCTTTCTGTTTAAATTTTCATATTGTTATGTACTGACTTAACACAGATAAGGCTCTCAGGCAAGCTTGGGGAAATCAGTTGAGTAAAGATGTGCAAATTGTTTTGCTCAGAGAAGATAAGTAGTGAAAGATTAAGACTGCAAAGCAACTGTACTGCTGATTATTGACCATATCACTGCAGAATAAAAGCCTAACCAAGTAGCACAGGGCAACCTGTTGACCAATATCTAACAACCTAGAAACCATCATCCTTTTAAGATCCAATGAGTAGAGTGAAGATTACCATGCAGTTGTTGAGTGATCCCACCAACCTGAGTGACACAGAAGTAAAAAAACAGGGAAAGCAGAGCTGATGACACATCCCATTGTCATTCTGGAAACAAGATGTAAGACTGTCACATCCCATGTAGGAAACAAGTGTCTACTTATACCACTGTTAGATAACAACTACCTTTCAGGTCACAGAGCCAGGATGACAGACCTTCAGCTAGTCCTTACAGCCAGCTCTGGTTAGGCAGACAGGACTGCTGGGCATGACAGGTTGAGCTGGCACTTAACAGTTCATCCATACTGCTATTCAGGACTGACAAAACACCTTAGAGTGGTCAGATCCAACAAGAGAATACCTTTTCCTATCTCAAAGGCATCACTGCTGGGGATGTACTCCAAGATTCCTTTCTGGTGCAAGAGGAAAGGACTTCTCTGTGGGCTTCATCTCACCTTGTCAGCTTCGCTCTGCTCATCTGCCAGGCAAATGAATGAGAGCACCGAGCAGGTTGCATACCAAACTGAGGAAGTGCAAGCTTGCTCATGCAGTCCACCACTGTTTCCCTGTGTACTCTCCAATCTGTTAAGAGTAGGAGTAGACCTCACCATTAGGGACAGCAACTGGAAGCTACTGCAGATCTCACCGGAGGAATTCAGCTTGGCTGATAGACTCTAGAGGGAAGAGCTATCAAAGGAAAACCAAGAGACTGCAAATGATGGGCTATTTAATCACTGTGAATACATTAGTGTGAGCCTTGTCTGTATTGTTGTTCCCACTTCAATTTTAACAACATTATCTGGCAGAGTCAAAAAACTACTTGAATTGACCACCTCAGAGATGGAGTTGAATTTGTAACCACAGGAGTCCTGGATCTCTGTCAGCTTTACCCATGACATAAGATTAAGTTGTTTCTCATATCTAGTAAAGAAAAAAGTCATGTCTATTCAGTCCCTCTCCAGTCTCAGAGCCTTCAGATTCATCTCTTAATCAAAAGAAACATCACTTTTCTAAAATCTTGTTACAGCTTTCTGTATGGGTTACTGTGGTGCTTGCATCCCTTTGGGGGAGCACATTATTCCTCCTCCTGCTCAGCCACTGCATCCAGCTGCTTTGTAAGTTACTTTTTAACCTGGAAGAACTTGCCAGTTCCTTTTAACAGACACCAAAACAACTTCTTCATCTGACATGGATAATAGAAGATTTCCATTTCCTGGCACATGCAGCTAGCCTTTAATCACTGATCTGGGACAAGAACACTCAGGCTGACACATGCAATTCATAGTTTCTGGAAACGTCATGTAGGTTTTGTAGCAAAGGGGTAGAATTGGGCAGGAGCAGGACACTGGCAAGGGCACTGCTTCTTTGCAGGGGAGCCCCTGAGTACCTGCTGTCACTGAACATCACTCAGCTCTCTAGACGTGCCCTTTCAAACAATTCTCTCTGGAAAGCATCAATAAAGCAAATACCTGTAATTGTTTTTAAGGAAACACCATAAAAGCCATTGTTTTTAAGGAAACACCATAAAACCTCATTGTTTTTTAAGGAAATACTATAAACAAAGGCTTTTCTTTGCTATGAATGATACACTTCTATTTTCACTATTTAGCAAAATATGTCACCATCTATTTATATTGCTGCTGGTGTTCTGTTGTTTCACTACCAGCAGTAAACAATTAGCTACCTCAAGAGAAAGGTTGAGGGTTTAATTATGCAGTATGCTATATAGAAATTGTACCAGAAATTGCAAAAAATACAAAATTTGTTAATATGCATCAGGAAAATTAACAAAGCGATTAGGTCTTTGGCAAGTATTATCATATGGTAAGCCTAAATGTATTAGACTATATTTCTACCATTATTCCCAATAAATTAAATTTATTTATGTCACTAGATAAATGTGAACTTCACAAAGTAGTGATTTTTAACTTCTGAAATAAGGTTTTTTTCCCTTTTAGAATGTGATTAGTTCTCTACATGTTAGTACAGATATTTGCTTTGCCCTGTTTTTTCATCAGCCCTTCTGTTCAAATAGAAGGGGTTTGAAAGAGCCAGTCAAATTTGGCAAATCAACAAATGGTAGCAGGACTGGTGCCACAGGCAGGGGCTTGGCTACTTTAGACCATGGGGATTGCTTTGATAAACCTGGTGTACTAGAGGCTGATGGAGTCCATCTATCAGAGAAGTAGAAGAGCATTTTCAGTCATAGGTTTACCAAGATTGTGAAGAGCGCCTTAAGCTAATGTTGCTGGGAGAGAGGAACCTCAATCCATCCCAATCCTACCAGTTTGATGCCCGGGTCAGCAATAGATGTCCAGAGCCAGGAGAGGGGTCACAAGGCAACAGGAGAGCACCCGAAGAGCAGCACAAAGGAACTCCAGCCATTCCAGCCAGTAAGTCAGTTTCATTGGGGGCCCAATCTAAATGCCTCTATCCAAATGCTCATAGCATGGGGAATAAGTAAGAAGAGTTAGAGGCATGATCTTATTGGCATCACGATGAAATGGCTCCTATGAGTATACTGTTGGAATGGATGGATACAGGCTCTTCAGAAAGGACAGGCAGGGAAGACAGGGGTGGGGTAGTACTCTCTAAGTCAATGATCAGCTGGAGTGCATGGAGCTCCCACCTGAGGATGGATGAGGAGCTAACTGAGAACTTATGTATGGGTCAACTTTAAAGGGAAGGCAGGGACAGGTAACATTGTATTGACATCTGTTACAAGCCATCCTACCAGAAAGACTGAAGCAGATGAGGCCCTCTATAAACAGATAAGGACAGTCTCATGTTCACAAGCCCTAGTCTCCATGAGGGACTTCAACCACTCTGATATCTGTTGGAGGGGCAACACAGCAGGGAATAAATAATCTAAGAGATTCCTGCAATGCATTGGTAACTTCTCCAGGTGATAGAGGAACTAACAAGGAGAGGTGCTGTGCTGGACCTTGTACTTATTGACAAGGAGTAGCTCGCTGGCAATGTGAATCTCAAAGGCAACGCTGACTTCAGTGATCATGAAATGGTGGAGTTGAAGATTCTTAGGGCAGCAAGGAATGTGCACAACAAGCTCCACTCCCTGGACTTCAGGAGAGCAGACTTTGTCCTCTTCAGGAATCTACTTGGTAAAGTACTATGGGATAAAGCCCTGGAGGGAAGAGGAGCCCAAGTAGGCTGGATAATATTCAAGGATCACCTCCTCCAAGCTCAGGAGTGATGCATTCCAACAAAGAAGCCAGGCAAAAATACAACATGGATGAACATTCATAGATGAACAAGGAGATCCTGGACAAACTCAAACATAGAAAGGAAGCCTACAGGGGGTGGAAGCAAGGACAGGTAGCCTGGGAGGAAAACAGAGAAATTGTCTGAGCATCCAGGAATCTGGTTAGGAAAACTAAAGCTCTGATAGGATTAAATCTAACCAGAGATGTCAAGGGCAACATGAAAAGCTTCTATAGGTATGCTGACGATAAAAGGAAGACTAGTGAAAATGTGTCCCCTCTCCAGAAGGAAATGAGAGAATTGGTTACCTGGGTATAGATAAGGCTGAGGTATTCAGTCACTTTTTTTATCTCAGTCTTCATCAGCAAGTGTTGTAGCCACACTGCCGGAGTCACAAAATGCAAAGGCAGCAACTGGGAGAATGAAGAACCACCCACTGTAAGAGAAAATCAGGTTCAAGACCACCTAAGGAACCTGAAGGTGCACAAGTCCATGGGACCTGATGAGATGTATCTGCAGACCCTGAGTGAACTGGTAGATGAAGTCACTAAACCACTATCATTCTCATTTGAGAAGTTGTGGCAGTCTAGTAAAGTTCCCATCTACTGGAAAAGGGGAAACTTAACTTCCATTTTAAAAACAGGTAAAAAGGAAGACTCAGGAAACCACTGGCCAGGCAGTCTCACCTCTGTGCACGGCAAGATCATGGAAACTATGATGGCAAGATAGTCCTGGAAACTATGCTAAGGCACATGGAAAATAAAGAGATGATTGGTAAAAGCTAATGTGGTTTCATGCCTGACATATTTGGTGGTCTTCTACAATGAGGGTACAACATTAGTGGACAAGGGAAAAGCAATTGACATCATCTACCTGGACTTGTGCAAAGTGTTTGACATTGTCCCACAAGGCATCCTTGACTCTAAACTGGAGAGATTTGGATTCGATGGATGAACCACTTGGTACATAAGGCATTGGCTGGATGGTCAGACTCAATTGTGGACAAGGGCTCAATGTCCCAAGTGGAGAGCGGTGAGGAGTGGGGTTCGTCAGGGGTCAGTATTGGGACCAGTGCTGTTTAACATCTTTGTCAGTGACAGTGGGTTCAAGTGCAGTCTCATTAAGTTTACCAAGGACATCAAGCTGAATGGTGTAGTTGAAACAATGATGGGAAAGGATATAATCCAGGAGGACCTTGACAGACTTGAGAAATGAGCCTGTGCAAACCTCATGACATTCAACAAGGCCAAGGGTAGGGTACTGGACATGGCAATCTGTTGTTGTTGTGAAGGCAATAATCACTCAAAGACATAGAGGGTCTAAGTAATGCACGTGCAGAGACTTACAGGGGCAACATAGTACAACCACCAGAGCTGACTCAAAGCCACCCTTCCTTTGCTAGCTACCTCCTTATATGCTGCTTCTGCCCATGAGATCACCCAGGGCCCAATTGATTAACTTGCAGCACCTGTTTCTGAAGTAGCATGCCAGCTGCGTTAACTTATCCCTACCATTTTTATTCAAGCTGGCTGGTCCAAGCTACATCTGTGCCTACAGCAATCCCAAGCACAAACACAGGCTAGGTGGAGAATAGATTGAGAGTAGCCCTGTGGAGAAGGACTTGAGGGTGTTGATTGCCAAGAAGCTCAACATGACCCAGCAATGTGCCTTTGCAGCCCAGAAAGCCAAACACGTCCTGGGTTACATCAAAAGCAGCATGGTCGTGGGAGGTGGTTCTCCCACTCCACCCTCATGAGACTCCACCTGCAGTACTGCATTCATCTCTGAGGCCCTCAATACAAGAAGGACACGGACCTGTTGGAGTGAGTCCAGTGGAGGGCCACAAAGATCATCAGAAGTCTGGAGCATCTTCCTATGAAGACAGGCTGTGAGAGTGGAGATTGTTCATCATGAAGAAAAGATTATAGGGAGACCTTTTAGCAACATCCCAGTACTTAAAGAGGCCTACAAGAAAGCTGGGGAGACAGTTTTTATGAGGACATGTAGTGATAGTGATAATTGCTTTAAACTGAAAAAGGTAGATTTAGACAAGAAGAAATGGTTTACTGGGAGAGTGGTGATGCTGAGGGATAGGGCTGCTTGTTTTGTAATCAGAAGGAAGAGTACTGAGTTTACTTTATATATAAAAATCTCACAGTATGCTTGCTTGGTCATTCATCAGCCATGTACGGTTAGACCATTTACAGCCACCAGTCTGCTCCCTTTAAATTAGATGTAGGTCTATGCTAGAAATTATTTTTTTCTAGAAATTCCAGTTTGAATTTTTGAACAAATAGCAGTTCCACAATTTCCAGAGTTCTTGTCTATCAATCAAGATATTAGTCTCACAAATTGACCAAGATTAACATCAGTAGATTGAGAAGTCACAAGAGTATCCCTTCATGTGCCTCACAAATTCACTCTGAACTCCTTTATTTTCAAAAGCCAAGCATCACTCAAGGGCGTGATAGTGAAGAGAAGTGCAAGTGATAAAGCACAAAGTTGTTTTTCTTGCTTAGTGGCATTTCAGTCTATAGAAGGGGTATAGAACTAATATAGACAAATGTTAGCTGTCCTAGCCAAACCTATGATGAGGACTTGCAAGAAGCTTGTAAAGATGTCGGAGATGCTCAGATCATGTTTGGGGTCAGAGTCTGCTTCATTCTAAAGAGGTTACTTAAATCACATTAAATACAGACTGAAACTCAAAGACTTTTGCTACCTGTCCAGTAAACTCAGCTGCAATGTTGTATATTTAACATCACCAAAAAGTGTTTGCATTTATTGCATGGAAGATCCCAAAGATCATCTGAACTTTCTACCAAAACCTTTTTGTAAACTTTTCCGTATAGACAGTCATTTACACATTGAGACGACAGAAATCTGGACCAAGTGCAGCTAGTCAAATTTTGATGCAGAAATGAGGCATACGATTTTAAATCACATCAGATTGTCTTTCAGGACAGCTAGAGACACTGGCTTCCAAGCAGTGATTATATTAAATGTGTTTTTGCTGCTCCCAGTGAAAAAAAAAGAAAGCAGTAATATTTTAAAAAGAAGGTTGATGCTTTAGGTTTTAAGGGTTACATTCCTTATACTATTATAGCTTGATTTTATTACAAATCCGTCACTTTCTGATACCAGGAAACTACCTGTTCTCCTTGAACAACCACTTTAAACCTTTAGAAAATACTGTAGAAAACCTATCTGGACGCATTTCTGTGTGACCTGATCTAGGTGGACCTGCTTTAGCAGGGGGATGGGATTGGACTGGATGACCTCTAAAGGTCCCAGCCCCTACCATGCTGTGATTCTGTGAAGAGTCAACAAACCTTTTATATTATAGAATCTTTTCCTTTATAAGTAAAGCAATGCTTCATCTGTACACACTGTCACTTCAGATAAACAGCTTCTTTGGACCACATTATTCACTTATATTCTGGACTATGACCAGGTAAAAATCTCAAACAGATTAATAGTATGGCTGATTTATCCAGTAAAACATAGCTGTTTGCTTAGGTTAATTAGAGAACAAATGTTCTCTTCTAAATACATACACACAAAAGATATTTCCATTTAAGTATTGATTTGTATCTTCTGCAGCTACTGCGCAGAAGTAAGTCAGGATGTTTACAATGGAGGACTGCTGTGCATTTCTCCTAATTTTCCACCTTCAAGGCTTAAGCCTAGAGTGAATTTTTTCCTTCTCATCTATGAAACATGATGCTGTTCACTCACTACTCCTTGTACTACTTGAATTACTTCAGACTTTCCAAAGGAATTGGTGCATAAGAGCTGAAATAAAGACAAAATGAGTTTTCTCTCCCCTGCCTTCATGAGATCAAAACCAGGATTTAAGGAATTACAAATTTAAAATTAAAATTAAGGAATAACCTATTACTGTAAAATGTGATTTGCATACAGAGGTAGACATCAGTCTTCAATGACCCTTCACCCTTTTGAAAAATGACAGAGCAGAAGTTGTTTCCCAGCCACCCCTAGACTCATGAAGAGGGAGTACTTGTTCAAGCTTTTATTCCAGCATGACTTCTCATGCTATAAAATTTAGTTTTGTTCCATAATTGACTGTCTTCTTATTTTTCATTAAAGGAATAAGATGGAGAACTTGATACTAAATAGTGTTGAGCTGACTTCTGTAAGTCTTTCTAAAACTAACCTGAACAGTAGAGCTGAAGCTTCTAGAGATCAGATGATTTTTTCCCATCACTGCTGACTTTAACAAAATGTAGAACTTGGCCAAGAGAGTACACGTGTTGCAAACTCTGCTGTTTCCATTAACCACAACCCAAAGTCAGTGCAAAGAGGACTGTGCTCTGGTTTGTTTGACTTTCTGACTCTGAGCCTCCTGAAAAATCAGATATGGTAGCTTAAAACCTATATAAAATATATCTTGGTTTCAAAGCTTAAAAGCTGATAATCCATAACTCAGGATATGAAAACATACCTATTAGCTGAAAAGAGGCACCATAAAGATGACAGATGAATCCACTGATAGGGCAAGGGCTAACGGACAAAAGCTGGAACACTTTTAATTTTAAGTTCCATTTAAACATAAGGAAAAACTTTTTTACTGTGAGGGTGACGAAGCACTGAATGGGCTGCCCAGGAAGGGTGTGGAGTCTCCTTCTCTGGAGGTTTTCAAAACTCACCTGGACATGTTCCCGAGTGACCTGATCTAGGTGGACCTGATTGAGCAGGGAGGTTGGACTAGATGATCTTTAGAGGTCCCTTCCAGCCCTTATCATTCTATGATTCTATGATTTGGTGAATGCTGAAAGATATTTTGTTAACATGAGTCAGATCCATTCACAGCCTCTCAAACCGAAATGTTCTCACCTCTGCGGGTAGGTGAGGGATCTGCTTCTTTACCCCCTGTAATTAGTAAGGCTCTAATATTTTCTTCACTGTTATAGAACATTGAAAAGATGACTTCACAGAAGCCTATTATATCAACATACACATATGACACAGACACAACACATCCTGACATATGTATTGCCCTACATGATGAACAAACTCCTTCTGATTTGTCATATTGCAATAACAAGATTTGAAGTTTGGGCAGAGAGAGATGTATTTTTTGCTTCAGCGGTAAATTTATGTGATGTGTCTCACTGAAGAAGATTTTAAGAATATGACCAAAACAAAAGAAAAAAACCTACAAAGACTAGACAGTGAAGAGAAGTCTTTCTCCCTGAGACTGGGAGGGGTTGTTGCACATGCACAAAGCTGCCCTTGGAGTTATTCCTCAACAGATCATTTGGAAGCTCTTTCTATTGCAGTGCTCAAGAGCCCAAATCCAAAGTGGTTTCTGTGGGTTTTTTAAATTTTTATATACTATGTACCTTGCAAAAGAGTGACCTTACCTCTACTATCTCAGGTCCACACTGCAAAATGGATGCTGACAGAGCAGACTTTCTGGGGATATTGATGCTTCCCCTCCAGACTGGTTGCACCACAGGAATCTACATTGTGCATGCAGGGGGTTCACTTCACTGGGTGAACACCCACGTTCATCTGGGGTGTGGGACTGCATAGAGCTGGAGCACCCACACATCCCACAGCAGGGGTGTGCAAGCAGAGGGTCCTGCATACCCAGATGAGGAAGGATGTGTGTGATCCCCACAGCCTGTGCACCTGCACGTGTGCACACAAGTCTATGTGTGTGTGTATGTGGCACATGGGATCACTTACAAAAATTTGACAGAAATTTGCAGTTGCATGTTATCAGTTGCAGCTGGTGTTGTGATTATCTGTTGTATGGTTGACACTGATCCTGAATGTATTGTGCAGTGGTTGCCAGTTCACTACATATTATTAATAAATCAATACAATACTTCAACCCTGATTTGGTTTAAAGAGTGTGAACCCACCAGGATTTGCTACAGTGCTTAGTAAGGGAGAGGAACAATGTGTTGAATTTTGTCAGATCTTCCTCTGGATAACCCAGCTCATGAATACTGACAAGTAAGAGTTTGTACAGCATCCATGGGACTGCTGAAGGCAGCATTACAGGGTTTCACTGCATGAGTACAGTTGATTGTCTGCGTGACCAGAACATGAGTACCTTAGTCTGGGAGTAGTCCACTAATTATCATGACAGCAATTAACACACACATTGTTCTGCCAAAGTCACTGACAATGACATTTGAGCTGCCTTCCTCAGTGTTCCTTGATTTCTCCATTTTGTGTCATTTTCCACTTCTTTCCTCTCCAGTGAAGTCGAGTAGAGTGACACTGCAGTAGCCAGTGTACAGCTGCAGAGCTGAGGTTGTGCCATGCATCACTCTGTGCACACCAGCAAAAGTGCTGCTCACAGGTCTACAGCCATTTGTTTGCAACAGTGAGTTCAAGTGCTGTCTCTATTGAGTTGTGCCAGTGGGGAAATCTAGAGGAAGTTCTCACTGCAGTATCATCACCTGACACTGATTGTAAGTTATCCCCTGTCATTCAGCCCAGAAAAAAAGCACATTTTTATCGTATGCATATTTATGCTCAGCAGTAACCACCTTACAGAGAAATGGAAGCAGTTAATGGCTGATTTTAAGTTTTCCCATTTCTACCCCATGCAAATACAGTTGGCAGCATATGTTCTCAGAGAGCACATTAGCACTGAATTCATTCATACCTCCCCGTGTGGGCAGGAAAAGGACTGGAACTATTCTTACATTATTCATGGTAAGCTTTGCCAACTCACTTGGTGTCAGCATTCACAGCTTCTGCTCTCTAGTGTCTTCATTGTCCCACACGTCTCCCATATTCAGGCTCAGCATTTCCAACAGTAATAAATATGTTACAGGCTTCTGATGCCATTATGCAAAAGCAGGGAGAAAAGTGCTCAGGCAGCCTGCATGCCAAAAAGGTGAGGAAGGCATCTTCTCTGTCTCTTTCTTTTGCTGGTGATGCCACACCTCTTTTTCCAGAACACAGCTGATGCTTTTGACAGGATCAGACATATTCAAGCTCGCTCTTTACCTCTTTCACTTTCTCTTGGCCATTAAGCAGTTACCCTTGAACTTCTCTTGACTGGGCAAGATCATGCAAAGAAAGACTTGGGGAAAGGTAACAAAGGGCAACAAACTGACCTGATCACAGTAAATGAAGGTGAATGTCTATTTTGCCCCTTCCATGACACCCCCATTTTGTCAAGTTGTTATCTCAGACCATCCTTCATTCACTCCCCACCATATATAGTTCATAACTGTTACTATTTCTGTTGGCATATGTATGATAACTGAAAACACTTCAGCTTTGGAGGCATAACGATATATCAGTCCACCACCAGTAATTAGCTGAAGCTTCAAGTCATTAAAAAATGTATTTGCTTATGAATGTCTTTCCTGGTCTGGCATCAGCAGGATTCCTTTGAGATTAAGGTACAGATTCACTTTTTCAGAAAGGGCATGTTTGTAGGCAGTATGGAGGCTTTGGTTTTGCGTGAGATGGTGCCCCTCAATAGGAGAAAAAGAACTTCCTTCACTGCTTCCCATTTCCCCCTTGCTGTCTTTGATGCATGCATCTGTCTTCAGGGGAGCTTTGTGAGGGAAATCTTAACTTTTCCTTTGATATCTCCTAGTCTTGAGATGGAGATGGTGAAGGAGAAATATATCTACAAAATTCTACAGTTAACATTTACAAAGTGACTGTAAAGGACAGGTCCCCAGCATGGTGTTGGACTCCGACGTCATTTTTTAGATGATTTTCAAACTGTTTCCTTTTGTATCACACAGCTTTTCTCCAAAGCACGTGATTGAACTGAACTTCAATGGCTTTGCCCAGATCCCTGTTCACAAGTTTTCCTTGTACCACGCTTGATATGAAATAAAACTGCTGAGGCTCCTTTAAAGTTGCAAAATGTGCTGTCTGAGATTGTTGCCCTGGCGTTTGGTGTAGAAGAAAGGCAAATGGAAAAAAATACTTTTCCTTGAATCCTCACTGTCCTTTGTTTGAGTGTTTGACTCTAATCCTCCTTAGTCATAAGAAGTTTATTATTTGTTTAATGTTTAGCACCTCTGAAAATAACAGAATTAAGAGAAATAAGGTGATTAGTAGTTGCTCATGGAAATAACCAAGTAAACTGACAGCTCCTTCCCATCAGCGTAGCATTCAGGCCCACTGCACAGGGAAGCCATGGGGACAGGGATGCTGTAAGGTTCTGATGCAGGGGACCCATGCTGGGCCTTGCACCTAGGCCTGGAGCTGGAGTGCTGGGCACAACTGTAGCTGTCTGAGACTTGCACTCCAGCTCAGATCTAATTCTGGCTCAAATCTCCTTACCACAGCCAGGAGACTGCCAGAAGACCACCACTGCTTATGGCTGGGGAGAACTAAGGTCACAAGGCCAGCAGTTCCCAAACAGAGGGATTGTCTATGATCGTTTTATTTTACTTACTGCTGACTCTCCTTCAGTTTGTTCAATGAGTATCTGAGGTTGTTATTGCAATGAAGCTAGCAGCCTGTGAAGGCAACTGAAAACACATATTGCTGTCTTCTCTGTGGCCACTAATCTGTCAGCAAGTGGAATCCAATTTTATATTTAGTGAGTGTCCCAGAGGGAAAAGCTAGATCTAATAGACTTCTTCCATTCTTAACTGCTCTAACACTGTTCTCCTCGATATCCATTTGGAAAGTAAATTCAATTAAAATGTCCTTGCCAATTTACAAAATTATTAACATGTTAATGATTTTGCAGTTTTATAGAAGGGGAACAAGGGGAGAGGAAATAGCTTAGCAAACCCATCTGTACTATGGTGATGAAGTTACAGAGGGCTGTGGGCACTGGGTTGCTATAAGATATCCCAGTCCAAGGCCAGAGCTGCCTACAGCTGGGGCAGAACAGTCTCATAGATGCACATATCAAAGACAGCAATGGGGAAATAGGAAACAGTGAAGGAAGTGTTTTTTCTTGTATAGAGGGACAACAACTCACCCAAACCCTCCCAATAGCAGGGAGGTCATGAGGCAATTGTAGGTGAGGACAGACAAACACAGACTAATTCTTATCAGGAATAAGAATTATAAGAGCAAGTACCGTTATGCTACACCTATAGCAGCTCAGAGAACCTCTGTCTTTCCCTCACACTGAGAAGGATAAAGATTTATCTCACTGAATCCAGTGGCACTGCACTTGTTTGAAACTCTTGTTAGTGAAAACTGGGCTGGGCTGCAATTTATGCTGGAATTGCAGCATTCTGGTAATGGGCACAGCAGGCCTATTGCTATGGGTGATAGTCCAGTGTGGGCAAAGAGCGGGAGGCTTCTGTCAAACTACTAAAAACAAGCAGAAAAAACAGCTCAAAACCAAAGTCTGGTCACTGTACAGCTCCACTAAGTGCTCTGGAAGTGCCTGGCAAGTGGCACACTGTGAACCTGCAGCTGGTTTCATCACGTTCTGAACAGTGGCTTTGCTCCTGGCACTCAGGGCAGCAAAAGGCCAAAAGTGATCTCAAGCACAGCTGTGCAAGCTACTGTCATGCTGGATCCTCTAAAACATCGGGAGCTTCTCACATGCTCAAAGTACTCAATGGCTCGGTGAGTGAAGCACCAACTATATCCTGATTTGGAAGAAAAAGTTTTCTCTTTTTCATATGAACTCTTTGTTAAGTTTCTACTTGAACATCAACGGTGGTTGTTTTTCAAGGGGTGAGCTGTCATTTTAAAACCTTCCCCTTCACTAACTGTGCTTACTATTGTCCAGGAAAACATTACAGATTTAGGAATGGTGGGGACATGCTGTTTCTTTTTCTTTTTCCTGAAAAGAAGTACTAACAGTATTGCCAAACCTCAGCTCTAATGTACCATTTATGTGTTACGTTGAGAAAATTTAGGAGAATAGAGCTGTGAACAACAGCAGCTAATGATCCTCCCCAATATTTCAGCAGTTGGAGTAAGTTGCATGAGGATTTGCCTGGTATGTTTAGTTGGGGTGCCAGGAATAGAAAAGAGAAAGAGAAGGAAAAAAGAAAGGAAAAAAGAAAATTAATAGAAAAGGAGAAGCTCCTATAAAAAAAAATGACAAAGCGAAGATCATCATGATCTCTGCAGTGGCTAAGCACTAAGGATGTATCTGCATGGTGCTGCTGATCATGGCAGCACAACACATATCCTCAAGCCTCTTGTTTTGGAAGAGCCGTAGGGAGAAGCTCTGAGGGCCTTGGTTGAGTTCAGCTTCTTGGTATTTCATTGTGTCCAGGCTCTCAATAGATTTATTTGAACAAGAGTGTATTTGTACAAGCCTTGGCACTTCGCACCAGGGACTACTTGTGAACACAGGGGTCAGTTTGGGGAATACATGAAACTGATAATTTTCCTTTGCTTAGGACTTTGTATAAAAATGTCCCACATATTGCAGATTGTACAGTTTACATAAATTAATGGCAGCTGACAGATTAACCCAAAGGCCAGATTCAGCAAATTAAGCAAGACTGTAACATGAAACCTTAACTATCCTGTTAGAAGACATTATAATACAGTAGGCTTAAAAAAAAAAAGACAAACACCCTATCCCCCATATCATTTGTAAGCTTTGTAAAATTGCCTAACCAGAGTATACTTTACATGGATTTTTGGCAGCAGCATCGATTTGCTAGCCAGATTAATGTGACAGAGCATGACAATGGCTTCTCTCTCAAGTTCTCCAGACCCCACAGCTAGAACAGAGCTGCACAGTCTATCCTGGATAGATGCAGCTTCAGCACAAGTTCAAAACAGCTCAAAGAAGTGCGAGGTGACTCTCAAGACATGTATGTCTGAGGATATTAACGGCAATGCTTGGCTGCTCCAGCTCACAAGCCTTCCTTCTGTGTCTCCAACAGCTCTGCTCTGTAAGGCTACATTTTTCCTGAAAGGCCTGACAAGCTTCAAATGGAGCTCTTTCTTTTGGCTGCAGAAATTAGGACATTAAGACTCTTTTAACCCACCTGCCTGTCAGGATGTTGTTAGAGACCACAGCTGAGGCTGCCACCCATTACACTGTAAGCACATATGGAAGGAAGGATCCCAAGGGGTTTGTTCATTCAACTGGTCCACAGATTTGTTTCTTTTAGAAAGAGAAACTGCATTTTAGACACAAGAGATTCAACATTTCGAGATACTTGGAGAATTTGGGCAGGAGACCTGGATCTGTATTATTCCTTAGCAGAGAACAAAGCACTCACCTATTGGGAAGACAGACAGCCCTGGCATACCAGGCCTGCCCTGGCTTTCCCAGATAAGCTCTCTGTCCTTCAAAAACCTCCTGTAACTGTGAGTTTCTCCTCAAAGGGCACAGATAGGAAGGGACAACTGAAGAGACTGAAAAGATGATCTTCTCCCCACCAGCAGAACATCCTTCTTCCCCTTTCTGTACTGAAGCTCTTTAGTTATGTAGTCATTTAACTATCAATATTTATGGAAAAGAAATACCAATTCATGCCTATCTCTCAGATTAATTCTGAGCCAAGGACCTGCGAAGCATGGTATAAAGTAGGAAAATAACTGTTGAATAAGTTGGGATTTTCCCTGCACCCTTCCTTCAAGCTGGAAGAGCTACACCGTGGGATTTTGGAGAAGCCCCAGTCATCCCAGAGAAGTGATGGCGGCCTGGCCGCATTCTCCAAGTGTTTACTGAAATGGCCAGAAAACAAGTGTCCTCTCCTGGTGTGGTCTGAAGGGCCAGTAAGCCTCAGGGACCTTGTCCTTCTGTTGTTTGAATGAACTGTGGTACACGGGTACAGGACTTGCTTGTGGGTGGCTTGACAATAAAATTACACATGGAACTGCATTTTAAGACAGTGATTGTTTTTGTGTGTTAAATTACCAAAGAAAACGTAGATGTTATGCTGCTCATTCTTCAAATGCCAGTGATCTGTCTGTATTCTAGAAAGATTTTCTGAGCTTTCTGAATGAGAAATGAGAACAGAAAGAGAAAAGGTGCACTTCAAAAGAAAAGCTTTTCTGCCAGTAGAACACGTGACAAATGCAAGTAAAATACATGTTACAAATTCAAGTAAAACACAACAAAAGGGGAATTTTTCCTCATGAAAAAATTTATATCAAAAGCAAATATAGGTCATTCCACTGGAAGAGAAGAACAAATGTGTTAGTCATAAAAGTCCTTTATGAAGTAATAGTCTTTCTTGCTTTCTGGTTTATTCTGGGTAAAACCTGTAGTGAGAATTGACCTGGGCTCAGGCAGCCACATTAACAAATTCCCCCTCAGCTTAAAAAATAGATTGTCACATCAGATTTGCCCTCCTGTCCCAGCATAACCTGCTGTTTCTTTGGAAGCCTGTCCTGGCTGACAGACTTCAGGATTACTGGCATAACTCAGCCACAGTTTCTTGCCTGCAGCCTGTTTAGTGGCACACAAGGGCCTGGCATTTGTGTCAAGAGAGATAAAAGCTAGTTTGAATGATGTGAAATTACAGGTAATGCTTGGTCCTGTGATTCATAAGCTGAGATGAATAAATTTACTGCAATTTGCTGAGAACACAGAGAAAAAGGGGACGAGAGGTAATCATGGTGTCATCTACTGCAGCAATATTACACAGGACTTTACCCTAATTTAAATCACACTGATGTGAGGGACAGTGCTGTCTTTGATTTACTGAAATGGATGAACATGGAAAGCCTCTCAGAGCTTCCTACAACCCTTTGCTTCATGTGGATGCTCTCCTTGGGACAGAATGGTCGAACCTTCTCTTTCCCATGACATATCTTTCAGTATAAACACACTGCAAACAAAACCTGCAATGCTCCCCTTCTCAAAGGCCTCTCCCCTCATTGAATGGTATTTCAAAAGGTTAAAGTCTTTAAATTATGAGAGTGGGCATCCTTCCCTTTTACCTCCTTCAGTTCGTAGCATGGGCAAGACAAAATGTGCAGAGGGAGCTGCTGCCCCTCTGCTGCATTTGCTGCAGGAGGTGAGGAGTGCAGAGTTTCAGCCCTGTGCTGCACAGCCAGCCAAGGCCACACGTTGAGCTCTGCAGATAAAAATAAATATTGAACAGCTGCTCTTTCAGAAAACATGGTTCACCCCGTACTACAGAGGAGTCAGGGGATGTATGGAAGAGTTGTGGGTCCTTCTACCATCTTGTGTTTCTGCTCACTTCAGGTGCCTATCATAAAGTGCTCAGAATGTGAAATGTGAATGGATCTGAAAAAAAATGTTATATCTCTGGCATGTCTTTGTCAGGGCTAAAATAGAGCACAGCACTTCTAAAAACCCCAGTTTCATCACTCTGTCATTGGTATGCCACATTTTTCTTTCTGAGCTATGCAACTTCGGTCTGTCTTCCCAGCCGTTCTGCTGATTTCAAGATCTTGTTCTATTGTATGGATCTCTGATTTAAGCCATTCCTTACCTACTTGATTCTAGCAGCCCTAAAAGGCTGGACAGAGCTTTTAAGTGTCTCATTCCTTCTTAAGTAAGCATCGCACTGAACTGTTCCTTTACAAACTGCCCCTGTCGGCCAGGGTATGCTGGCATGTCTTGGGGAAACTGAAGCAAAGAGCAAAAACAGGGATGGAGAAACCATCAATCTACCCTTTCCCCCTCCCACTTGCAATTCTGCCAATATCAGAAGGGAAATGGGCCAAAGTTCAATGCTTTTTAATGTGAATGAGGCACTTTGATATTGTTGGTGAGGGAGCTGATCAGACAGGCTCCGCTACTCTTAATTCTGGCAAACAACAGAACAGTATGCTGTTGACCTCTGCCTCAGGCGAGGCCCGCTTAGATCAAGCAGGAAACCAAATGTTGATGTTTCAGAGATTTCTTAGCTCTGAGATACTCTAATACACTGACATATTTGTGCCATAGAAATAAGATTCAATGCACTCGATATTTTCTCACAGCATTTGAACACCCACGAGGGGTTCCCATGAATGCCTGCCTGAAAGCAGCCAGGGGGTTGCTGATGTCATAACTATCTTGAAATGGTTGCATTGCTTTTTTATTGGATTAACATTAAAAGCCTGAACGTGAGCTTTCTGTGGGATGCTTCAATGTAATTAGATGTTAGAAGACATGTACATATGCCAGAGCAGAAGCTATTTCAATCCATTTCTTATGAGTGGGCAACAGTGTCACTTTGTCACCTCTGGATTGTGTAGTCACCACACCAGCTATGACTCTCAGCTGGAGTTTGGGGTTGCCACTGAGCATGGGTCTACTTAAGGTCATTTAGGACAACAGTTGAACAAAGGAATAATACGAGTCAGACAAAAGTCATTGCTTGAAAATATATTTATTCTGACAGATTTCATTGAGTGGTAGCTATTGCTCCATTCAAGCTGAATGACAGCGTTCAGTGTGCACACTTACTCATCCTGACAGCTAACAAGATAAACATGTCAGCATGTGATTTGCCAAATATTTTCCCATGGAATTCAGGCAGGAGTTGCCAACAGAGTTGACTTTTGAGTGGAGAGACTGAGGCATTCAAGTATACGCATACATACCATGCACAGCAAGCAAAACCCATATCCAACCTAAGAGGGACCTTTTCCATCACATCAGCCAAAAATTAGGTTCAGAGGTGCTCTTTGGCTCTGCTCACCATGATGTCTCCTGACTCTCTAGTAAATCTACAAAAGTCCTGGTTTTGAGGCTCAGGGTAATTACAAGGTGAAGATTTTATATTCATGCAAGCTCAATAGTTGCAAGGAGCTGGGCAACGTTTGTCAGGCCTTGGCAGTGGTAGATGCAAAAGGCAGTACCAGCAGGTCCCAAATTGGCCTTACCTTTCACTGTGGGGTAATTCTTTCCAGAGACTGAGCTAGTGACCTTTATCATAGAGAGTTTTATTTACAGACTGGGAAATGGCAGGGTGTCCTTTAAGATGAAAGGAATCAAAACACAAGGGAAAAAGAAAGATTTTGCAGAATCAAAAGATCTGACTGGAGAGCTGTTTAGAGAAGTCTGTATAAACAGACCTGTTGGGCTGATATATCACATTTTAGCCACAGCTTTTTGAAGCCCGTAAGTAGATAATGAAGGGATTTTTTTAGGCTTTGGACTCCCTGGTGCATCTGTCTTTTAATAACACTACACTTATTTCCTCACACATTTGCAGCTGATTCCAGTGTATTTTTTCCCTGCTTTCCCCTTTTTATATTGTCTTTCTGCCCTCTTACTGGTTACCAGCAGGTGATAGCCACTGCTTTAACTTTTTTTGTCTTGAAGATGCTTAAAAACATTTTGTGGCCTCCTGGTCTTATCCAAGTGTCTGTTCCCATCTATGAAAGAGGATTAATTTCTATATTGCTAGCAATGGCTCTCGTGTGATGGATAGGGATCGTGTCACACCACAGAAATTAATCCAATCTTTACAAGAGGCAGATGACCACTGCAAACACCTAACAGAGTCCCTGGCTAGTCTCATCCCAGGTGCATGGTGCATGGCATGACGCAGAGAGCGGCCCATGTCAGTCAGCTGGCCAGGACCTTAATAACCCTTAATAACATTGCCAGAAGTCCCCCTGGTAGCCCAAAGCAGGACCCTGGACTCCAGGCTTGGCACAACCACACTGCAGTTCTGGGGATAAAAAAAAGGGGGAAGGGTCTACTATCTTCCCTCATCAGTTTAGGGGATGCTCAGGAGAACAGAATCCCCTCTTCTCCATTCCCCAGGAGATACATCAACAGGAAGTTTGCAGCAAAGGCTGAAGTGTCTCCAGAAAAGCACAAGTACAGGTTTGATATGAGGAGACTGCCTAGTGCATCAGGCTGTGATGAGGAAAGGAGATTTTCTCTCTCAAGCTGCATCCAAAGGGTGGTGCTGGCATGATTGGAAGGTTGGGGATTTGGTAGTATCTGGCAGGGGTAATGTGGACACTGTACGCCTTCACTTGGCTATGGTCTCAGTCCTCTAGGCACAATCCTTACTCATAAATTTCTTCTTCAGCTTTCTCTAGTAGTTGGATACAAGGTATCTGCTTCCTGGAGCAGCCAGGGTTGAAAGTTTTATCTCTACTAGTGGCCTGTTTGGGACAGAGAAGATGGGACCAGCACCCCTGAAGAGGATGGGATAGCAGCTGTGTTCCTTACCTGTTTGTACCAGCATGGTTTTGGTCTGACCTGAGGGTAGAGGTGCTCAGTCCCAGGACAGTGCAGGAGGATGTAGGGCTCTACCTCAGTGCTTGCACAGAAACACAGAGAGGAAAACAAGCTGTGCAGTAGGTTTTGATAGTATTTTTGGCCATTTTTCATCCAGTTATAACAAACGATGAACTGGATATCAAGCGAACTTAACAGGAATAGCTTGAAGTTTGTGGCTGTTCAGGCGTTGGAGGATCAGTCATCAGCTCCCATCACTTTGTGCTCAGATCCACCCCACAGCTGAGTGAGACAGACAGTAACATACCTTGTAATTATAGGCTGCAAGCAAGCAGCAAGAGATGACAAACAGGGAAAACTACAGTCTATCAGAAGCAGCTCAAATCATAGCTGTAAATATGACTGAAATGTAGATTAAAATTCAGAGATTTGCTGTAACTCTAAACACATTTGTAATGTGCTGTGTTATATTTGTAATTTTACCATAACGTAATTTAATGCTAGGCTATATTTCAACATTTAAAGATGCTATCAAAAGGGTGAACTGAATAAAGAAAAATCCCAACATAGTGGAAAATTTAGAAGAAATATGACATCTAAAAAGCTCACACTGCACTCCTATATTTATATACAAAAAAGAAGTTTGAAAATTAGTATCTCCTGAATGCATTAGAATAGATAATACCAGAGGAGTTTTACCTTCCAACTTTCTCTTCTGCGTCCTTATTGTTTGAAAAGTTACTGAGATGGAAATAAAAGAGAGAAAAATCTCACAGCCCAGAGATTTACTCTGTATCATTCAGTAATAGAATGATCATAGAATCATAGAATGGTAGGTGTTGGAAGGGACCTTTAGAGATCATCTAGTTCAACCCCCCTGCAGAAGCAGGTCAACCTAGATCATGTCACATAGGAACATGTCCAGGCAGGTCTTGAAGACCTCCAAGAAAGGAGACTCCACAACCCCTCTGGGCAGCCTGTGCCACTGCTCCGTCACCTGAACAGTGAAAGAGTTTTTTCTTATGTTTAAGTGGAACTTTTTGTGTTCCAGCTTCATCCCATCACCCCTTGTCCTGTTGCTAGCTACTACAGAAAAAAGGGATGTCCCAACCTCCTGACACCCACCCTTTAGATATCTGTAAATGTTAATAAGATCTCCCCTCAGTCTCTTCTTCTCCAGACTAAACAGCCCCAGTTCCCGCAGCCTTTCCTCATATGAAAGATGTTCCAGTGCCCTGATCATCTTGGTGGCCCTGTGCTGGACTCTGTCCAGAAGTTCTCTGTCCCTCTTGAGTTGAGGAGCCCAGAACTGGACACAGGACTCCAGATGAGGCCTCACCAGGGCAGAGTATAGAGGGAGCAGAACATCCTTCGCCCTACTGGTCACACTCTTCTTGATGCATCCCAGGATGCCATTGGCCTTCTTGGCCATGAGGGCACATTGCTGGCTCATATTTAGCTTATTATCAATCAGGTCTCCCAGGTCTCTCTCTGCAGAGCTGCTCTTCAGCAGTGCAACTCCCAGCTTGTACTGGTGTGTGGGATTGTTCCGTCCCAGATGCAGGACTCTGCACTTGTCCTTGTTGAACCTCATGAGGTTCCTCTCTGCCCAACTCTCGAGCCGGTCAAGATCCTGCTGAGCCTTCTAGGGAATCAGCCAGTCCTCCCAGTTTGATGTCATCAGCCAACTTGCTGAGGGTACACTCTGTCCCCTCATCCAGGTCGTTGATGAAGATGTTGAACAAGACTGGCCCCAGAACCAATCCCTGTGGAACTCCACTGGCCACAGGCCTCCAACTTGACTCTGTGCCATTGATCACCACCCTCTGGGCTCTGTCATTCAGCCAGCTCTTGATCCACCTCACTGTCCACTCATCCAAGCCACACTGCCTGAGCTTTCTGATGAGGATGTTGTGGGAGATAGTGTCCAAAGCCTTGCTGAAGTCAAGGTACATGACATCCGCTGCTCTCCCCTCATCTAGCCAGGCAGTTATGCACTCATAGAAGGCTATCAGGTTGGAATGATGCGGAAAAAAGAAAGAATAAAAACTGTTTAAGTCTCAAATTTGGAAATAACTAAATGTCTGTTTTGGGGGCTTCCCCTTTTCTCCCAAACTTTTGAAGGAATTTGCTTATTTTCATAAATGTCACTTTTTCCTTGGGGGAAAACAAGAAATGATTCATGCAGAAAATTTTCATTAGGTCCAGCTGTAACATCTTTGCTATTTGAAGTAGTATGTAAACAAACTGCATTCTTACATCCATTTATGGATATTTTTGTCATATGGGGTATGCAACCTTAAACTTAACCATTCAAAAACAAGAATAGGAGCCAATATTAAGTTAATTGATTTTACATCATCTTGTAGGGATATTTCACTTACAGGCCATTTGAAAAAAATGAGTACCTTGACAAATAAAATGAGAACTGGTTATGGAGATCCTGTTGAAATTAAAAATTGAAAAGGATTCATACAGGTGGAAAGTAACAGAGCCCAGGAAGAAGAGATGGTGAACCTCTACAATTCATGAAAATGGAGCTATTTTGCAGGAAATTAGTTCCACAGCAATTTCTCTTTATAGGCATGTACTGTGCAAGTCAGGAAGTACACAGTGTGAAGCTTGCACTGCAGTTTTTTTCCACTCATCGTTCCCGAAACCATTCAAATCAATGGCATTTTAGATTTCTAATCAGTATTCCTTCTGTGTTAGTTACAAAAACCAATCAAACAAAAAAATCCCTAACAAACACAAAAAGAAGTTAGTGGATATTTAACTATATATTTAATTACAGAGTTTCAGTTCCAAAATCCAAGGCCTGATGCTAAGGTTAGGCTGTCTCTTTTCCCACTGAAGTTAATGAAATGTTTGTCTAAGTAAAAAATCCATCTCTGGAAGCCTGTGCATTTTGGGAGCTTAGTTTATAACACATCTGATTACTTACAGGTATGGCCAATAGTTTATGCAATTCATGTTTGGAAAGGGGGTTGCCTGATAGAGTAAGCACACAGAGCACAGGTCCAGGATGATCATTTGAGTTTAAAGAGTGTGTTCTTGCTTTCCCAACATTAATGCTGTTAGTGTTGGATTTTCTGCATGGTATTTACATGCACATACAGACACAGACCTACCATACCAAAGAACTCAATCGTTTTACTGGTGACTAACAGACATCTACATGAATTACAGCTTATCACAATAATCAGGACCTGCAGATCTACTCTAATTTCAAGTGCAGGTGTGGGAAGGAGATGAAAGTTTATGGTTTCAAATTATCTTTCAATGCATTATGGTAATACGAAAAGACAAGGCTGGGTTAATTCTGCCAAGATTTTTAACACCATCCTTAATGCAATTAATTTATTAGAGCTATGAAAAACAAAAAAAACCCAAACAAAGTTGGCAGAAGTTGCACAGGGTGAGCAGGAAGAGAAACCTTGGCATTCCTGACTCTGAAGTAAGCTATAGTTATTCAACCAAAACGCCAGATTCCAGCTAATTTTTAACATTCAACATTAACACACTCTGAGCCATTTACTTAATCGTAATTTGTACTGCTTGTTTCTTACCACTCATTTGGCAGTGACTGCCTTGTTTGGGGTATGCATATAAAGCATCAAGGGTTTCATATACCCCCAATCAGGTCTAATTGTATTTCCAACTGCCCCACAAGTCAAGCAGAATTTTGATTACTCCTCAAACAAATGAAAAGGTCAGATTTTTTTAAAAATCTGTAGGTAAACTAAAAACTGAGACAATTTTCCTGAGGTCTTTTCTGTTCTTCTTTGAAGTGCAGCAAAAGAAACAGAAAGAAGTCCAGATCCTACATATTTTTTACAGTATGTTTTAGGAGCAAGTATAATAAGATTGAAAAAATGAAGAGTTACTCCATCTTTTACACATGAAAAGAAGTTTACCAGGTCAATCAAAACAGCTGCTACACACCTTCAACTAATTTCATTGTATATATTAAAAAAGAATGACCTTATCTTGACATACTAACAAAAAAATCTGTTTTTTAATGTGTTCAATTTAAAGCAATTTTTGCAATCAGTAAATTCTGGAATTGTCTTATATGATTTTTATTAGACTTCTCATCTCCTCTATATATGTACCAATAACTGTAATTCAGGAATGTGCATCCAGGTATCTTTGTACATCTGATGACTTTTATCACAGGATCAAAACACGTGATAAGATTTGTAATATTAATTTGTAAGAAAAGGCTGTGTTTTCCATTTAATGTCTGCCACCTGCACCTTAAAATATTATCTTACAAATTCAGAGTACTTTTATACTTTGTTATATATTTCATTAACACCAATGTAACAGAGTCAAACAGGTTTCTCTCTGTTTGGCTCCTTCTCACAGCCTGGTATGACCTGGGAAATGCCTTCACATCCAGTTCTTTTTATTCTGGTGGCAGAGAAGTATTTTTGTTTTAATAGCAGAAGAATTGTTCCTGAAGAACACACATGATTTTTTTTTCTATGAAAAAAGTGAAATGGCAAACAAAGATTAACTTGAAGGAACCATTTCATCTGGCTTCCATTTCTTTGTGTACAAAACCGCAGAGAGTAGAGTCTCCAACCAGTGCTGGAGAAGCAAAAATGTCAAGGAATAGTTTTCAGATTATGAATGGGTAGATTAGAGTAGTCTCTCACATGAGTGCACTTTACGCTAATGTTTTACCAGCTGATCTGTCACTGTGATGACACAGGTTATCTCAGGACTAGGGGAAGGGCTGAGTGCTTTCACTACACCCTCGTGCAAGCCAAAGCAGCAGCAGTAGCAGCTTGCTTGCTGGAAAACCAGTCACTTGGCCAGAAGCCCATAAACTCGTATTCAGCAGTCCTTGTGCATTACAGCAGTCAGCCCTCCGTGGCAAATAGCATTTGCACACTCTCTGAGGACTCTTTAGAGTTTCCATTTCCAGCACTGTCTAGGCAATGCCAGTGCGAGCCCCTGCCTCATGACAGCTGGACTATCAAAGAGATCACTTGGATGCTGTTACCCAGGATGCCCATGTAACACACTTGGAAATGAACTCTTCTGGCCAATAATACTTTGCTTATTGGGACAGAGGTTAGATGAATTGAATGGAGAAATAATGTTGGAATCAACTTTCTTGATTGCAGAAATGACCCAGGCCATGCACCAGAACAAAACATTAGCAGTACTTTCTTAGCGTTGCCGGGGATGGTTTTGGATTGCTTTTTGCCTGTAATACAGTTGCTTTGACTTTATCAAATGCTATTTGCAGATCAAACACAAGCACATACATCCACAAATGGGCAGGCAGTGCCTCAGACCACCAGTACACCAGCGACAGGCAGCCTTAGGACTTATCAGCTGCAGAAAGTTGCACTGCTAACCTACAATTTTCTTTGTAAATAAGTGCAAAATCTTGAATAAACACTGATTTCAGCGATGAGTGGCTGTTTTCAGTGGTGTAATCTGGTAAAACTCACTTAGGTTTTAGTTTCAGAGATGTCAGTATGATTTTGCACCACTTATAAGTCATTGTAACTTCGAGTGTTACACGACATTGGTGCATGATCATGTGTGAAGGAGATCTAATAGGGTATACATTTAAATTTGGGTGTGACTGAAGCTAGACTGCATGCATTTAAGATCTATGTCTGCGTTTATTACGTAGTCATTCTTATGCTCTCCATAAAATACATTATAGAGTCTTCTCAATAAAACCTGAAATCATAATGAGTGTAATTGGCTTTGCCTTAATGTGTATCTCGTTATTAGCTTTCCTGATCCTCTCAAGTCATCACATGAAACTAAGTCTCCATATATAAATATATATAGAGCAAGAACCTACATTCACTGAGGAACACAGTTTTTCCACCATATCTGTTCCATGAAGCCAAGAAAAACAGCTCAGTCATCTATATGGAAATCTCAAGAGACAGGCTCTTCTCTGAGTGTTTTGTTTTCATTTTTCACATTTAATTTTTTTTTTCTGGACACAGAATCAAGATTAAAGGGATGTTTTCAGGCTGTCACTACTCAAAGGACTCAGTATGGAGGAGAAAAAATTGCAAAAAACCTCTGTAAAAAGAACATTTGACAGCTTTGCCAGTTGCTAGTGAAACCATGCTATGTTGCACCAGAACAAAACACCACAAAGCTGCATAAATATGTTACAGTTTATATCAAGTGTTCTGAAGGCTTTACTGGAAGATGGTGACAGAGAGGAATCTCTTGATATAAACAGCTTGAACCACAGAGACTGCTTGTGTTGAAGGTAAATAGATGTCTGAACGAGGAAAGGAAAATATTTTCAAATCTTAAAATACAGTTGGGCTCTTGTTGTTGTTACGTTAAATGCTAGTTTGGTTTGAGGTCTTGTTGGGCTTCAGTAGCCAGGCCTAGGGAGTGGGGAGAGGTTTGAAATAAAAGACTTTTAACAATACAATGAAAAACAATTTGAAGCATTCCCAGGAGAGCTAGTCTTTGTGCCAGGCACAGTTCTTTCATTTCACGTATTACAAAGGAAAGGCAGTAGTGGGTTTTTCTCAAGATGAAATGAAACAGTCTGTCCTTCTGCAGCCAGTCAGGGAGAGAACGCAATTTTTTGTGAAATGGTGCCAAGATGATAGAAGTTACTTTGAGGGAAGGATTTTCAATTTCTTGTGAAAGCTCTTGTTTTGCAGAAATTAGACTGTTGGAACACATCGCTTTTCTTCACAGAAGTTTTGATCATCTTTTTCCCCAGACACAAAGTGCCCAGGATGTGAATGCTTGAATTGTTTCAGACACACAAGTTTACATTATATTGTTCCCAATTTAATGACTTTACTTTGGCTTCCAGGAAAGCCATGTATTGATTTTGAAGTTCTCTTTATTAACTGCATTAAGAGACTTTGAAAAGACTTGCTATATCATAGCTCTCTGATCTTTTTTCTGTTTATTAACCACACTACTATTTAAAATGCAGAATGTCTGGCTATTTAATTTAACCTGAATTTATGGATTCTCACAACATTGTGAAGGAAGATATGTTACAAGATTTGTCTTCAGACAAATTCAGTAGTGAGAAAATGTACACTTTCCTTTTATCTCAAAGAACCACCTCTTCCTCTTGCCAGGAAATGTCTCACACTTCATTTATGCAGTATCTTATACTTCAATCATACAAAAATGTGCAATCATTTTTCCTAAAGCTTAATGTGAAAAAAAATCTTTGATGGACTTTTATTCCTGCTGTTTGCATTAACATATTAGACAGCAACAGATAGCAACCTTATATAAAACACTTTATGAAGAGGGAGGCAAAGTCTGCACACCTCAGAACATCCTTTATGAGGAAAGGTGAACTATGAATGTCCTTTGGATTTTGTAGGCCTTCTCTGGATGTGATATTGAGATCCTGAATTTGTAGTGACGTACTAAAGGCAAATAGCACAGCAATCAGATGACTGATAAGCCCTGCCTACGCTCTCCATAGGGCAGTTTTCTTTTTGTCTGTTATTCCCTGCTGCTGCTGAGGTTCCACAAGGATGCCAACCTCAAAAGCCTGGGCAAGCAGCAAAAGTTGGGTTTGGCTGTCTTTCTTTCTTTCTTTCTTTCTTTCTTTCTTTCTTTCTTTCTTTCTTTCTTTCTTTCTTTCTATTAAGAACCATGGAATGTAATATAAATACATCATCAACATCTACAGTCATATGAAGATCATTTTCTCCTCAAAGTCAAATCAAAGGGCAGCTTTTTTTCCTCCCTGAAAATTGTGCAAGGGCATTGAATGACAACATTATCCCACTGGTAAGTTACAAGATCCGAAGAAGTTTGTAGGGAAGATTTATTGCAAAGAAAACTTGCTCAGGGGAAATCATGGGAAGCCCATCAATTTCAGACTTTAAAGTAAACCTGGACAAAAGATTCAGCATTGACTGCATGAAACAATCCTCAGCAAAAAGAGGACATAAGATGAAAAGCCCTGTTACAGCAGTGTTACACATGGACTGTTGTTCCAAATTTCCCTCGAACCAAAATTCTAATATAAGTGCACTGAGATCAGCCAATTTTCACCTACTTGAGTGATGAAGGATAATGAACCCCATAAGTTATGTGTTTCTGCCATCCAGCTGGATCATGTTTGCTTAAAGCTGCTTTAAACTTCCAAGTCTGCCATCAGTCTAGCCCAGTTCTTGGTCCTGTATCAACATCTGAGGCAATTGCAGTATTTCCTGGATCATAAATTCCTTACTTTTTATATAGTTATACTGAATGGAGCATTTTGCTCGTCATCTTCTTTCTTTTTCCAGCTACCAGAATAGTTGAGCGCTTCAGGTATCTTGATACTACGTTACCCTACTTGGGCACAAAAAGAATGTCTCATCTTCCCATTTGAACTTCCTGATATTTTACTTTATACATACCATTTCCCTAAAAATGTTTTGTTTTCTCCTGCCCTAAATATAAGACAAAAGCATGTTTTTCATTCCTCGCACAGCAGCATCTCGGACTTATTGTATGTAATTGCTGGTTCAGCTTTTTAAACACTGCTTTTTCATTACGTCAATGCCTGCAAGAAGCAGTGCAATTCCTGCACTGCTTGCTTTCAGTTGTGTGAAAAGTGAATGTGCTTATTACCAATGACAGAAATTGAAAGTGATTTTTTTAAAAAAAGTATTTGAAAAAAATATGTGAGTGCAACGAGTATTTTAAAGACAGTTTTAGTTTCACCTTAAAGCACAAAGAACAGTTTTATACAACTAAGTTCTGTTGTAATTTCTTTTAGCAAAGAAATGTAATTTATACCATGTGTCAAATTTATCTAGAGTCTGGGCTGGCAGCTAAAAAAGTAATTGATGTATTAGGAAGTCTGAAGACTGTTTTCAGTAAACTGCCTTCTTAAGCCATTGGCATTACTTCAAATTTTAACTTTAATTTATACCCTGAGAACTCTTCAGTGTCATTAATTATATCCACTAAGGAAATTGAGAGGATAGTAGATGAATCTATAATAAAACCTAACATGGAGGGAAATCCTCTGACATTTCACAAACTTGTAAGTGCTTTATGAGGAATGACTCCTAATTATGTGTACCAAAGGCTCTGCAAGCACCAGGAACAGAAGTGGAATATGTGAGATTCATATAGATTTCTATTCAGGGTAATGAAGAAGGGTGGGACCTACATCTGTTTGCTGAATTTTCTCTGAATTGACTCCAGTAGGACTTATTTCCTGCAGCTATAAGAAAATTACTTTGGATTAAGAATAAATTAGACACTTTATTAAACTTACTCTGCAGATTTATTATCTAAAATCTTATTTTTGGAAAAAAAAAGACAACCCTACACTTCAAATTTGGAATTTATTCCCTGTTTCCAGGCTCATTGTGTTACTATGTATGATGGTTTTTGTAACAACTATTTCTCTCCCCCCTCCCCCCATGTTATTTTCTAGAAGTCTCTGTGCAGAACTTCAAAGGAAAACATCTACAATTTCACATGCAGAGGGTCCAAATTTTTACCAACAGAAAATACCCCACAACTGAAATGTCTTGTTAGTTTTGAGGTCAAAAAGCCCACTAAATTCTGATATCTTTTCCATTCCAAAATGTGAATCAGCCACACTGAAGACAGATTGCAGTGGTATTCAGATTTTAGCCAAGCTGGAGTATTATCCAGAGGCAAGGTTAATTCACCTACAGAGCGTAAATTTGAAAATGCCCAAACCTCTGCTCTTTTCAGGTTATGACCAAAGAATAATGATACCTCATTAGAATGGTGCCTCACACCTCTGGCTGCATCCAATCTAGGAAAAAAATCTCTTTTAAAAAAAAAAAAAGAAAAAAGTTTTGACAAATTAAAGTTGAACAGAAGGCATACCTTTAGGGTGTGCCAAGACCACCCAGCAAGATGGTTACTAAGGCAGAATTAGAATTTGGGAGTGCCTGATTTATTGTCTTAAGTTAAAACCACTAGACTGAGCTTATTCTAAGGGGAAAAAAAAGTGGTCAGAAGGTAAACATTTACAGCATGGTAGTAAATTTATGGCTTGTTAGAATGTTGGAGACTAATGGCAATAGGATTTTTGTAAAAATCAAGATAACTTTGGGGAAAAGAGTCTAATGTAATTACTTGCTCTGATTCAGAACACCCAATGCTATCCGTCTACATTTTCAAATGTTTTAAAAGTAGTTCCTATTGACTTGACCAATGCTTATCTGAAGCTGCAATCTTTGTTTCCTCATATTTTAAGACAGTGTAAATCAAAGGAACTCAGAGAGCTATTCCTACAGTTATTTCAAACTAGACTGATGTGGGTTTTTTTTTTTCCATATAGGAATCTAAAAGTTGTAAGTTGAAAAAATAGGTATTCATTTCACTTAGTTACTTTACAACAATAAAGTAACTGAGGTCTTTCAAAACTTTAGCTGGTCAGCAAAACATTTCTGCAAATTGTGCAAAACTCTAATACTTCTGTTTTAAAGAATCATCCACTACTGTGTGAATAAGCACTGCATAATAAACAACATTGCTGCATTTGCAACTGCTCTGAAGCTTGCCAAATCCTGATGTTTCATATAATCTTACACCTCAAACTGTTTTAGAAGTATTGTAGCAGCAACTCTAAGACTAACTGCTGCAGAAACAAAGAGTGGCAATGTTTTCCCCATCCATCACTTTACAGATGAGGGAGGGAGGAATAAAATTTTCATTGACACCTAACAGAGCACACACAGCAAATGTTTACTCAGTTCTTTGGCTTTGAAGATATTGTCAAGTGCTCCACTGACAGCCATTACTGTTCCTGCTTGTTTAGATACAGCTCTGAAATGCAGAGATATGGAACATGAAAAGTATTAGACTTTGGTGATTTCACAGCCTGATGACAACGTTATATATTACAAATCCATTGAAAATCCAAGTCTAAAAGACACATAAGTACTGTAGTTTGAAGTATAAGTCACACTATTTAGGAGGAAAAAAGAGCCTATGACCATCAGCTCTTCCTGAACTAGCACTTGAAGAGCAAAAAACCCTGTATTCCATTTGAATGCATTATGCCAAAAACATGAAATAAAATTTTGCTCAGTTGAAAGTGAAAGTCTACGCTTTCTTCTACACTTTCTTCTATCACATCTGCTGCCTTCTAACAATTTGGAAATTATTCCTCTTTTCAGATTTAAAAATGTAGTCCTGTTAATAAATACATTCATTTTTCTGTAAATTAGATAGGTGATTGTTTAATACATTGCTGTGGTTTAGTCAGGTGTCCACCAAGTCATAAAATCACTCCCCCTCCTAAACTGGACAGGAGAGAGAGACAAATATAATGAGTGGTTTGTGAGTTGAGATAAGGATGGAGAGATCACTCAGCAATTAGCATCATGGGCAAAACAGACTCAACTTGGGGATAAAAAGGTTTTATTTATTAAAGGAACAATAAGACCAGGGAGATGAGAAATAAAACCAAATCTTAAAACACCTCCTCCCACCTCTCCTTCTTCCCAGGACTCTCCTTCCTTCCCCTCCAGTGGTGCAGGGGATGGGGGTTGCAGTTAGTTCATTACAGATGGACTTTGCTGCTACTTCCTCTCAGGGGGAGGTCTCCTCACACTTCCCACTGCTACAGTGTGGGGTCCCTCCCACGAAAGACAGTCCTTCATGAACTTCTCCAGCGTGGGTCCTTCCCATGGGCTGCAGTTCCTCACGAACTGCTCCAGCACGGAGCCTCCCACAGGGGCAGCTCCTCACACCTGCACCAGCGAGGGTCATACACTGAGAGAACAGTCCTTCAGGGACAGACTGCTCCAGCCTGAATCCCTCACAGGATCACAAGTCCTGACAGAAAATCTGCTTTCTGGTATGGGTTCCTCTCTTGCCACAGACTCCCAGGTCCTGCCAGGAACTTGCTCTAGTGTAGGCTTCCCACGCAGTCACAGTCTCCTTCAGGCATCCACCTGCCTCAGAGTGGGGTCCTCCACAGCCTGCAAGTGGGTCTCTGCTCCCTGGTGGTGCTCCATGGACTGCAGGGGCACAGCTGCCTCACCATGGTCCTCACCACAGGTCACAGGGGAGTCTTTCTTCCAGGGCCTAAGCACCCTCCTCCCCCTCCTTCTCCACTGACCTTGGTGTCTGTGGAAATGTCTTCATATTATCACTCCCTGTTGCTGCTGCAGTTTAGCAATGGCACAACAATTTTTTCCCTTCTCAAATATGATATTCACAGAGGTGTTACCTCAGTCACTAATTGGCCAGGGCTGGATCAGGTGCAGGGTCCATCTTAGAATTTACTTAGAATTGACCTATCAGCTACAGTTGAAGCTTCTGGCAGATCTTTGTTTAAAGAAGCCACCCCTCTAGTTCCTCTAATACCAGAAAACCTGGCCCAGGCAAAACCACTACATACATGTGATACTTTCATAGTATCGACTTCCCTCATTTTATAAAGATGTCACAAGACTAAATTTTAAATTTCTTCTTCTGCTCGTACTTATCTTTCCAATAGGGACTCCTGCTTGGAGGGACAGCAATGCTAAAGCAAGACTGAGTTCCCAACAGAGCTGTATCCTTTTCATCATTCCAAAAACATCATGTAGGAATCCACAACTAGTGTGCATTTGCTTCTTGACATTTCATGTTAAAGGTTCAGGCTACATTATAAAGGCTTAAAATAATGACTGGATATAACTCAGCATTGGGAATTACTCCTGAAAAGGAACATGCATTTTCCTGTAGATATTTACAGCTTTCTCTGCTTCTACAATGAGCAATTTGGAGCAGTAAAGCTGTCAACGTTTTATTTCCATTCAGAACTATGGAGTGATTTATGCCAGTTACACTTTCCATGGTTAAATGTCTCATGACTCACTTTCTAGTAATTCCTTTTATTAAACTCATCTTACAGATGAGCTAAAGCTTGATAATAGCTGCAGAAAGAACATTATGGCAGTTTTCTTTTAAAAGAAGTGCATATTTGGTTATCTGCTTTTGAACACTTGTTACCTTCTGCGTTGTGTATCATATTAAAGGCTGTCATATTTTTTCTGTCCTAGTGATAGAAATTTAAAGCAAAATAAAAAAATAACTTGAAGTGTAAAAGAACTGAGAAAGTTGCTTTTAAGTGCAGGTAATGATATAAATCTTATGCAGCTGTATCACTGACATAATATCCCTGGGAAAAGCAAAAGATATTGACAGTTTAGGATAAGTTACATTTTGAACAATCACACTCAGAAAGGTGAAGTCAAAATATTTCAGAGATTATAACATGAGTCACAAAGAATCTCAGTGAAAGTACATGTTCAAAGACTTTCCCAAAGACTCAGTCCACACACAGGACATCATTATAAAGATGAATGCAGCACTAAATCCTACGAAGACTAAAGAATATAGTTTGTAAATTCAGACTTTTTTTTAACATGTTCTACCTATAAAGCAAATGCTTTGATAAAAACCAGACAGGAATCTTCAGGAGATAAAAGCTTTTTTGTATAGTGCATTGAAAAAGAAATGTGTGCAGATACTTATTAATATGTTTTGAGGTTAATATAAATGGTGTAAACCTACTTGTTTTCCCCCCAGAAATCACTAACTTCATTAACTGAGAGAAAACACAAGAATTATTTCCTCATTTCTCTTTCTTGAATTGGATCCAGAACATTGCATATACTCAGTCAACAATGTAATCTTTGCACAACATTTTACACATCAGCTTCAAAATAATCTCAGTGATATAAAAAGAAAGCAGCTGCTCATTTCTGGGCAGCACAGTTTGGCTGAGGTAGTAACTTTTGTATCCTAAACAACTTTAGGGCCGACTGGCCACATGGCTGTTGGAAAACCATTTGACCCACTGTATGGCCAACGGTTTTGTCAAGGAGATTTAGCATGTGTGTGATGGGCCAAAACTATGAAATTATATATAAAAATGGCATTGTGTGTGATCAGTTCACATACATAATTGTCCAAGATAATTCCTGTATCCAAAGTATCATTAGTTTAAAATGTATATGCTTAATGTCCAAATTCTATTTTGGAATGGTAGTATCTGGAGGAAGAAAATCTTCTTGTTTGTCATGAAAAACAGGAAATACATATAGTAATACAAATGCTAATAATCCAAGTAGTGTAAATGCAAACAGTAATAGTAAAAGAGGCATTTTACAGATTAATTGTCCTTTAGCTAAAAGGAATTACTTTCTTTTTCTTCTCCTCCAGCTGAACCTCATGTCTACTATGACTTTACATTTTACGCATATCATGTGTTTTAACAGTGTTGTTAAATCAGAGTATACCAAACACAAGCACAAGACACCATCACTATGATTTAACACTGAAACTGAGGTAGGTGTAGGTAGCATTCCTCAACTCACCTAGCAACACAGAGCAAAACATTGGTACTTGAAGCCACAGTCCCCACCTTATTGTTACCTTGCTCTAATTTTTGTTGTCCCTCCTTTAAGCTTCCGTCTTTGGTTTCCATAAACCTGATTTTCATGTAGTTATATAGAAAACCATGACTGGTGATGAAAACTCATTGCATTTATCACAAAGCTCTGTCTGCCAGTAACATAGACTAGTAGTAATGGTAAGTTTTGGCTCTGGTGGAGCTTTCACCCATATGTTGTCCTTAAAGAGTCATATTAATTGCATCTTGCAGTTCCTGAGCTCCCAGGCATAAAATACACAGATCTTTTTCAGTTGATCAGTTATTCCTGATACCCATATCATGGTACAGAGGCTCAGAAAGACAGAGTAAAAGACCTAAAAAACCCATAGAAGATAGAAACTTAACATAAACTAAAGGAGGTCAATCTGCAAACTAAACACAGAGCTGCATATAGTTATCATCGAGGGCTCTCCTCCAAAGGCAAAGAGGATTACTAAGAGAGGCATTTAAAGATCTTAAGTAGGTGGTAGCCTAATGTATTTATTAAACATTTGTAACTACAAATCACAGCTTCGTAGTTGGCCAAAGCTTTCTGCAAAAAGGGCTGGAGCTTTCAGAAGTAATGACCATGAAACACTAAGGTGTGTGTGCGGATGGTGCTTCCATGCATTTGCTGTAGACAGAAGATTCCAAAAGCTGTAAGTTAAAACATTTCAATGTGTGGTGCAAAGATAAAATGAACTGTACATAAAGTCCCTTTCTATAATACATGACCAGGTTCTCCTATCATTTAGCAGAAAAGAGAACAAAAAAAATGATGCTTCTCCTCCAGAAGGTCTTGAATTTTCCCATTCAAGGGCTGCGATGCATGCATCACTAATTGCTATGCAGAAAACATTGTTCACTTCAACCAGCAATTAGTGGTAACATTTCTATCCTGTGCAGTGATGAGATTTTTATGCTAATCATTACATAGCAGTAAATTAATCATTTGGGCACATTTAGTTGGTATGTATATTTCATGAGACAGATATAGATATCAAGATCAGTTTGATATTTACTCATGGTAAATGGAAGTGTCTCAAGTCGTTATGGGGGAAGCATACTAACTAAATACACAGCCAGGGATGTTTGAAATGTAGCAGCAACAGAAGCACTGCTTCATCTCATGTTTCAGGAAATAGCTCCCTTCCTTTGTTTTTAATTATTTTAAGCGAGGTAAAAGTCTTGTGGGTTCTCATAGAACTGAATCATTCAAAGCGACAGTCAAACTCTAATAATGTCTTGACACATGAAGGACAAAAGCACCAACTCCCGTTTCCTATTCAGCAATTCTTCTTTTATTACTGGCAAAATTACCTACATTACATTATGCAGTATTGAAAAGAGACTTTTCATCAGGTGAATGAATTATGTATCCGACTTACCCCTCTGTAACTTTGAATGCTTGGAGTTGTAGCAGAAAGGAAGGGGCCTTCCTCCTCAGTAGATGCAAGAGATTTGTAACACCATGAGGAAAATGTTTATTTGGAATTTAAATTCTTGCCATACAATTAAATATCACCATTGCTCTCTGAACTCTCAGCTCACAGGTCTTTGCAGGCAAAAAACCAATCTAGTCCAAAGCTGCTAGTGTTTTCTTTTATCAGAGAAAAATGTGCACATGGTCTCTTTATCTTCGAATATCATCAAAATACTTATGAAAAGCACAGCTTTATGGAAGCTGACCCTGACAATAATAGTAATGTAAATAATATTCTCAGCTAGTACTTTCTCAATTAAAGTTGATCAACATTCTCAAAGATCAGAGGTCAATGGAAAGGAAAGTTACATTGGCTTACCTGAATTGCTTAAGTACTACTCCTGAACTGAAAATTGACTGACCAATGTATGTTTAATTGCCACTAATTGAGATAGTATAATTGCTGATTGGGGATAAAGATTAGAAGATACAAAATCCCACCAGGAAAGGAAAGAAATTTATTAGCATGTCTTTGTTTATGGAAATTTTTCAAAGAGGTGTATCCAAACAGCCAGGATATCAGGACAGTACTGTGAACAGCTACACTTTTAGGTCTGAAAACTATTATAAGATCAGATAAAAAAGACTGTGGGAGTAAAAAAAGACTTTTTTTTTAAATTTTAATGAAATCTAGTTTTACATGTAAGAAAAAATCCTTGTTTTTCAATTTAAGAACTACTCAGAATATTTTTAATTCCACCAATTCTATATAAATTAAATGGTTGGTTTTATTTCTGACCATGTTTTCCAAAATCCACTCTGCAAAACTTTGCTCTAGCAATCTGAATCTCAAGTTGATGTGAAGGTTAAATTTTCTTTAGGGGCATCAAAGTTCTAATTTTTATGGCCCATCCCATATAGCCTAGTGTCATGGTTTTGCCCAGCCAACAGTGAAGCACCAAGACAATCTCTTGTTCACTAGCCTTCATTCACACCCACTGCCCTTATGACAGTGGAGGCCTCAGCGAGATGGGAGGGAAAAAGATAAGCAAGGTTATTGTGGATTGAGACAGGGGCAGGGAGGGCTCACTGTCAATTACAGTTCCAGGCAAAACAGACTCCAGTACTCTACTTAGAGAGGAAAGCAGGAAAGTTTATTCTACTACCTACAAGAAACAGAATAGAATAAAAGCAAAACCAGGGTAGAATGATGAAGAAAATACAACCAGCACTTTAAGGTCTCCCTTCCCCATCCCTCCTTTCTTCCTGAGCTCCACCCTCAACAGCTTAGGGGGGCAGGGAATGGGGGATGTGGTCAGTCTTTCACAGATGGGCTCTGCTACTTCTCTCTTCTCAGATGAGGACAACTCCTTGCATTCTTCCCCTGCTCCAATATGGAGTCTCTCCCATGGGACACAGTCCTTAATGAACTTCTCTGGTATGGGATCTTCCCAATAGCTACAGCTTCTGCAATTATGGAATCCTTCCCATGGGACACGGCCTCCTCTGGGCATAGTCACTGCTCCTGGGGTCTTTTATGAAGTGCAAACAGATCTCAGCTTCACCAGTTGTCTCTGCAGCATGCAGGGGAGTCTCTGCTCCAGCACACCTCCTCCTCTCTTCCCTTGCTGACCTTTGGGTCCACATGGTCACTTCTTTCTTTCTCTCCCAACTCCTTGCACCACCACCACCAGCCAGAAAAGAAGGAAGAACAGAACAAAAAGGAACAGAAAGAAATCTCCTCTTCCAACTTCTTCTTAAAAAGTGATCATGAAGGTGCCTAACTGGCTCAGCCCCAGAAGTGGGTCTGACTCAGAGCTGGGGAGAATTTTGAGGAACTTCTTACAAGACCTATCTTTACAGCCCCTCCCCCATTACCAGAAATGTCTCGACACAAAACCATGACACCTAGGAGCAAAGAAGCACATCTTGGGATGCAATGTGGCACCACATGCATCCCACAGCATTCTTCTCCTCTGCAGAGACTATTCTTGACTCCAGAGATTCTGCATTTTACTTGAGGCAAGAGAGGAAAAGACAAATAAAGCCCTTTTCCAAGTGAACAGAGGTTAAGATTTGTAACAATAAATATAACTTCATGGAAAAAGCCTTCAGAATCCCTAACATACAAGGTGGCATATCTAGAGAGAAAAAGGTGTGGAACATAGTTCAAGAAACAGTGAGTAATATTCCGTGAAGATCAAAAGGCTGGATTTAGAGGCAGCTGAGAATCTGGCAGTGGCGAGCATCATCAGCTATGTTCTTGTCAAGCAAATCAGAAAAAAAGAGGTGCAGGCCTCATAGGCAGAGGAAATTTTTGCTACTTTTGTTTCAATACTGTTTCTTTAAAAAGAAAGAACAGAGTATCCCTGGGCAGCTTTTATGTTTCTGAAATGATTTGGAAGGAAAACTGAAATGTTTAATAAATTTGATGTAAATCTGCTATTATGGTAGTAAATAGATATCAGGGTTATTAATTCTGTAAAAATGAGTTTCTTGTCACTCTCAGCTATTGCTCAACTACAGAACTGATTAATAGCACCAGGGACTGCCTGCCATTTGGTTTAATACTCCATGTTGTTCATTACATTAGTTGTTTGGTGTTGATTATATTGCAGCAGTTATTCACATCAGTAAATTTGCTTGTTGTAAAATTTAAAAGCACAAACAAAGATCATGTCACAAAGAAATGCACGGAAATCATACACCTTAAAATATTCCCCAATGCTGTTATATCTTCTCTACACATACCTCTGAAACTCATCTGATATTCATAATCTTTGATCAGGAAAATAAAAACCCCACAAACCAAACCCGAACAAAGTATACAAGAATTAATTATCAGATTAATTCCTTCACCAAAGTGCATATGTACCAGCATTCTCTTGCCCAGCTTCCAGTGGGGAGAGCATCCCCACAAGAGCAGGGCAGCTGGGAATGGCTTCAGAATCCTGAAACAGAATCTGCACTTTCACTTTGTTTGGATATCAGCTGGCAGGTAGTGAAGGTCACAAATCACAGTTATGATGCCATCTCAGAAACATCTTGGCCTTTCAGAGAAAAATTGATGTATGAAATTCTCTGCATGTCACTGTGGCAAGTCTTCCAACAGAAAGAGAAGGACATGCTGAGCTTTCCATGGGGAGGTGTCTGAAGAAATACAAGAGATCTGGGAGTTCTGTGTTTGGTTTCCTATCCTTTATGTCTTGGTTTATCTGAGTTGCTCATGAAATAACCTTTAGTGAGATTTAACAGCGGGAGCTGAGCAAACTATTAAAAGCCCTATTATTTTAGCACTTTGATGGTTATCTGACCATCTTATATATTATCATTAAAATAGCCAAGACTAATTAGTCCTATAACCTGAAAACTGTATAGAAACTAAAGTATTATGTTAATAGAATAAAAATAAAGGACTGTTTTATTTGTACATCATTCTAATGCATGGAGTGAAAGACTGAAAACAAACCCACAAATGTCCACATCAACTTAATACAGTAATTCTTCTGATGCAACAAATTTATTTGGTATATTTTTCCTGCTCCATAGGATCACTTTACATACAAATGGTGACTATGTCGTGGTCAAAGAGTTACCATACCTTCATCAGAATTTTTTAAAGTACTTAAGAAATTTTAAGTGAAAATCACAAACAGAAGATATCAAAATAACAAAAGGACACAGGAATGTGTAAAAGAATGTATGCTTTGAGGAAAATCAACATAATAATACTCAAAACCAGGGTGAGAAACAGAATTTCCCACAGCTGTAGACCACATGCATTAGTAGACTCACAATCTCTACTGAAGAGCAGAAATCTTTTTTCTTGCTGTTTTATTACCTTGGCAACATCTCCTCCATGTCAGCAATTACATAGGAGACAACAGTCCAAACAGCAGCACAGAGATTCATCTGTTTTGGATCTTGAACTGTCATAGTGTCCCCTTGAGAATGATGAAACCAGAAGTATTTACTGAGGTCATCACGCAAGCTGGCACCTAGAAAGAAAAATGGGAGATATTCCATTATAAGAATACAAATATTTAAAGAGGAATATAAACTTGAATCCATTCCTGTGTTGTTGATGATTAAATCCACATGTAACTGCATAAAGTTCCATGTAGCAACTACATAAAGTTCCATGTACAAACTGCACACAGCCATGGCATGTGCACTTCGTAGGTTTTAGTTTAATTGACTTAAGTTAGCTTGAGGCAGCAAAAATTCATAAAAGGGAAAAATCAACCTTCCTCTGGGAGACTAGTGTCCTCAGCAACAGTATATATTTATTTTCCTCTAAGACTACCATAGTTCAAGCAGGAAAATCCCTACAATAAGCCCACACGTGGCAGCACTTCCTCTATTCCTCATCTCACTGCTTCAATGATGAGTTAAGAATGAGTTATAGATTCTCTTCCTGCTGTTATTTGTGTTGAGAAACACCTTGGAATTTGATTCTACTTTTGAATGTATGTCCATCACAAGGATGTGCTGTTTCAGAACAGTTTTCCAGAAAAACTGGGGTTACCCAGACAGCCCAAGACTCCTTGAAGTCAGTTCTCATCAGCTGGGGGAGAAGCAAATTGTGTGAAACCACAGTTCTCCCCATTCAGGAATAACTGACTACCTTGGGAGGCATCCGAGTAGAGAAAGGACCACTCTTCCCGAAGTCAGGTCAGTTCAGGGAGCACAAATAATGCCAGTGAGGTATCATTCAAGGCCTCAAGGCAGATCAAAGCCAAAGGCAAGAGGAGCAGAAGAAGCTGCCACCTGACTGGGTACTGCAACAGAACCACCCGCATGGGATTTTCACCCTGGCCATTCTCTGCCTGGACAAGTCCCCACTGACCCTCTCTGTCTCCCTGTCCCCTTGTAATTTCTTCTCTCTTCATTCATTATTTCTGCCTCTTCATCTCCAGTTTTATCAGCCTCCATCTCCTTTGTTTTAATCTCAATAACCCTTCTATCATGAACAGATTCAAATTCTGAACATAAGTAAATGCCATATATTGCCCCACCATACTGACTCACTGCTTGCAAATCCTTTGCATTAATTCCCTGTCCTGCCTGACAACCAGGGCCAGGAAGTGTTCAGCTCCCAGGGCAGGACCCACCTGGCACAACAAGCCCCCCTCCTCGCTTGGTCATCAAACCCTGAGGACAAGTACTGATGTGAATTCATAAGTAAGAGCTATGGGCCTTGGGTGGAAACACAGATTGAGGCTACTCTATCATGCCAAGTAAGATAAAAAAAATACTAGAACTGTTTGATCATAAAGATGAAGTAAATAAATTATTCATATATTTATTTGCATGCAGTTAAAATGAGTATCAGATGATGAGGGCTCTGCTAAACTCATATGTGCTCAAAAGACTTAGTAGTATGATTTTTTTGGTTTCCCTGAGATGCCTGAAGCCTTTGAAGGGAATGAAAGCAAAATTTCTCACAGCATAACTGTACGTTCCTATAATACATATCTTTTGATCACTCATGTAGTCAGGACAGAGTCCAGCTCTCACTGTGGTTAACAGGCATGTTTCTATTGCTGTAATAGGGACTGACTGCTTGTTTCACTGTAATTTTAGAGAGAAGCAGTAGAAAAGCAATGCATTTTATAATTCCTTCCAAGATTAAGATCCCTTCATAAGAGAGAAGATACGCAGAAAGACCAAATCCTGTAGCATCTTGATATATGGTATTGTGATTGATTTTATTTGAAGAGTTTTTATTGCTCTTAAGAAACTAGCTTGCTAAAGATTTGCAGCAGTGCAATCCCACAGAAGTCACTAGGTAGGTTATAGACACTGAATTATGTTTCAATAATTTTAAGACTGAATTTCTGTCAATACATATCCACTTTAAACATTTTATTCTGAATTATTTTAAACACATACAACCACAAAAGGGTTGAAAAATGATCAGTTCTTTAACTGATGGACTTCTGCACTACAGAAACATTACAAGTATAAGCCACTGAGCGAAATCCATTACAAGGTTTGAACACTTTTGTAAGACTCAACCCAAAAATCGGTTGCCAGAAGTTTATCATAGACATTGCACTAAGCACAGTAACTACAGATTTACAGAGTAGTGTTTTATCTCTGCAAATGCAGTAATGATAAACACCCTTCGCTTTGTAGTGGTTAACTCCCTGAAATACTAAAACAGATTTGCTTCTCTAAATTGATTTTAACAATCAGAACCCGTTCTGTCTTTGGCATCAAACAATTACTATGCAAGAAACATCAGAGTGAGTGAAGGGAATATCCAAGGGTTCCCAAACTGGCCATGCTATCTTTATTATGTCCTAAGCTAGCATTGAAGTCAATGACCTGTAAATGTTGTGTAAGAAGAAGGAAAGGACCTCAAGAAAGCACTTTTATCCGATGTAATTAGAAACAAAATGAATATCCATGTTCTTGGCTTTGAGCACAAGAAAAGTTTACAGCCAAGGGCCCCAGGCAAGCCTCTAGATGTGAAACACCCTAGGGCACAGATATGACTGTGAACAATTTTCATGTTTCCTGCTCCAAACCTGAGACTCCTCCACGTTGATGTTAGCTGCCCAGAGATATTTATGGCTTCCAGAGGTCACCAGGTTGTGGCAAGACACTGAAGAGTGCCCTTTCGTCAGGACTGAGATCAACCTCTGCAGAGAACTGTGAAGAGAGAAGTTCTGTGGATTTATGTGGGTTTATGTGAACTGCAGTCATGTTGGATTATCTGAACAAAGTCTGTGAGATCCTACAGTTCCTTTTCTAAAAAACTAATAGAAACAGCAATGCTGTGAGCAGAAGCAGGCATGCTACAGAAAGCAGGGACAAGGAGAGAAGAATTCTGCCTAACACTTCAGTGAGGTTTCAAAGCACATCAGCTGGATGACTGTACTGTATCCTCACTAGCCACTGAATTATTAACCCTTCTCAAACTAAATCTGCCTGAAAACTAAACATGCCACGTCCAGAAGATTGGAAGAAACCGGAAAAATTCACACAGATACAAGTTTTAAAATGCTACCGATTTTGTTATTTCACTTAAAACTGACCTAAAGGAGGGAAACTTCTTGTTACTTTGTGATGATTTCCGTAGAAACAACTCAGAAACAGTATCAAACGGAAATTTCGTTTTGCCAGCTACATAACCTAGCAGTCAGATACAGGTGAGTAGCCATGTCTCATAGATCTATAAATTATTCAGCCATCTCCATGCATGCTAGACACCTAGAAAGGAGACAGCATATAGCTTTACAAGAGTCTGAAAGGTCTAATTAAGTAATCAGGAACCCTCAGATGGGAGGTACTATGTAGACATGTAGCAAATATTTAGTTCTGATCTCCGAGTGGAACAAGTACTCAAACAGAAAAAATGGGCTGGGTACTCTACTATCATGTTTTAGGCACTTCACTGCTTTCTTGTGTTTGCAGATCAAGAACATTCATAAAGAAAAAGGAGATATTTGTAAAAAAAAAAAAATCCCCTCTAATTGTGATTTTTCAGCCTATTGACATTTAGAGTGATGTGAATCACACGAGGAACACTGCTAGCCAATAAGGAGATCTGTGAGAAAGTGCTTCTAGCTGGATGTAGGAGGTCTTGTCATAGGAACATAGGGAATGTTAAAAACTGCTGCCAAAAATGCTGTACTTACTATTTGAATGTATCAGAAATACTGGAAATTATAAACTGAAAATAATTAATGATTGACAGCTTCAATAGGATAATATATAGATAACTGACAATTTCATTGCAAAGTGGCAGGAAACCCTCTCTAGCAAAGACATGCAGTTCTGTTCCCTAGCAGCAGCTGTCTAGTGCCACCTGCAATCCCTCAGGTGCCTGGTGAGACCCATTGATGTAGGTTTGATGGAGGGACCAGAGAAGGTAATACCTCAATTTTGAAGCAGCTGCTGAGGCCAAGCAGTCCACAATTGGGTAGCACCATTTGGGTGTTTTGGGAACTTAAAGAAGAGTTCTCTTTGACACAGCAAGACATCACCTTACTTGCCCTTTGTGGGAAATAGTTGTATAAGTAAAGTCTGAGGCAAGCACTCGGAAATGCCTTTAACTTCTCAGGTTGATCTCTCTGGTTTCTTTGTTGTGGAGGTTGCAGGGTTTTTATTGTGTTTTAGTTTTCTGCTTTTGACTCCCTCTGAGCCCGTTTCCTTATACTTGGCCTATTAGTGGGTGTGCGTGCTGAGCAGGCTGCAGATGAAACCAATTTTGTCCTCAGGTTATAGAGCAGGACAGCTCATGCCAAACAGATCAACTTACTGCATAAATGTAGTAATTTCAAAACCATGCAAAACCAGTATATGCTCTTGTATAAACAAATGCCTGTTGGAAATCCAAATGGCACTGGAGAATTTGAGGTGATACTGGTATCATCTGAGCCAAAAAACTAATCATGGGAATCCCCTTAGCAGAGCAGGCAGGTGTCCTGTTATCAAATTCATCTCCTAGGAAACACATCGATCCTAGGTATTGCAGGTTTGTTATACACAGTTCAATCAGTCTCTCAAATGTAAAAACTATTTACTACTTCTGCTGTCCCCAAGTGCTGCACCTTCTTTTAAGGCTTGCCATCTTCCAAGCTTTGCCACAAAGCGCAACTGTTTCTTCATGAATCAGTTCACTGTCATGTAGTTGCAAAAAACACACAAGGCCAGTGAATAAAACTGCACCAAAATGGTCCATTGCTTTTTGTTTTATTAATGTGAGAAGTAAGAATCAAGAATAAAAAACTTCTCTGTCAACTTTTTGTTGCTACTGTTGCCAACCCTGCTATCCTCTCCCTTTGCCTTGTTTGTGACATGCCTGAGATACTGTCACAAACATGCCATCAGTACCTTGTTTCCTAGCCCCAGATGGCAGCTGTCTCACAGAGTAGGAGTAAGATAGACCATCTCCTGTGCCACTGGACCAGGGATATCGTCTCCAAAAAAGGCAACTCTCAGTCTACCCATCTGGAGCTCCTTACTAGAGACCAACATAGGCCCACTAAGGTGATTAAGCAACTGGAGCATCTTTCATATGAAGAAAGGCTGAGAGAGCTGGGGCTGTTTCAAATGGAGAAGAGATCTGTGTAAATACCAGATGGGAGAGAATTAGAGGGAGACAGTCTTTGCCCACTGACAGGACAGCACAAATCAAAACAGAAAATTCCATCTGAACACAGGAAAACACTTTTTGACTGAGAGGGATGTCAAACACTGGGACACATTTGTCCAGAAAGGCTATGGATTCTCTATCCTTGGAGATATTCAAACATCTGACTGGACATGGTCCTGGGCAACCTGCTGTAGCTGACCCTGCCTGAGCAGTGTGGTTGGACTAGATGGACACAAGAAGTATCTGCCAACCTCAACCATTCTGTGGGAGTCTCTAATCCATGATGCCATTTTCTTGGCTCATTCAGACATGTCTTCGAACTGACACACCATAAACAAATTCTTCAGTTCAAGCTCATTTACAGCTTGAACTCATTTCATAAGTCTCTGCATAAGCAACTATTTCATACACAGTTTGATGCACTACATAAGGCAGGTAAAAGCAGCTGCCTTGGTAATTGATACTGACAATATATTTTCAGTAATCAGCTTCGTAAGAGTACCTTGATGAAAATCCACACATACACATTGAGGAATTCTGAAATTCTGAAATCCCTTCTAGCTTCTGATCTCAGCATGAAATGCACACTGTGAATATTAGCTAGCTGATGACCAGAACATTTACCTGCTTTACAACATATCCACATTAAACACCAATTCTTCACACATTAATAAACTGTCTGACATATTTTTTTCTTGCCAACTCAAGAAGATACAATGCTGCTACTGAGGTAAAAGGATGAACGAAGCACAAAATTAATGATGAGCATGTCAACGATGACCACTGCTTCTTGTCAATCACCATCAGGCACAACTGCTTCCCTATGCACTTGTGATAAGTCATCACTAGAACTAAACTCTATTGTGGTATCTAAACCTTAAAATTATTGTCATTCATGCAAACAGTGACTGGAAAATTATTTATTGTCTACCAGAATTATTACAAAGGCAGTTTCCATAAAACACATATATGTTCGAGGGAGAAGGCATATAGTAACTTTAGAGTATTTTTTCAATGCAAAACATTTTGCACCACATTCCTCTCTATGTTCTCTTTCTTTTCTTTTTATATCCCAAATACAATTTAACTGCCCAAAGAAGCCAAATGTGAGTTTTGAAGTCAGTGCATGTTTGCTGTACAGCTCTATCAATGGCTGCCCAGTTCTCTATGCTATTGAGTAAACTTCACAATACAATCATTCCATGAAACTTTCAAATACAATGCAAAATTACCCACTGTTTGTATAACCTCTCTTGGGTAGGCTGGGTCTTCAGTATTGTGGTTAGGTCTTTGGGATACTGACCTCTGCACGTACATTGCCATATATAGTGAAGCTGATATGCTAATGAATTACAACAATGTAGAACTTTTTTAGGTTTCATTTTACACTAGTCTCAAGATGAGCCGGCAGAATTGCTGCTCCACTATTTTACACAGTATATATACCTCTCTAAGTAATAAAAAGACTCCAGTACAGAAGAACATGCACTCTAAACAGACAAGAGAGACTGCAGTATGAGAGGGGCATGCAGAGATGAAATGGCACATTCATTTTCTCTCAGCAGAGAGAAAGGAATAGATGCCAGACATTTGATCTTGGGCCAGTGCCTTGTTGAGCAAGCCGTACTGCTTCCTAACAGCAAAGTCAGAAATGCCTTAACAAGGGATATTTTCTCAGTGTTTTCAAAAGTTTACAAAGCTAAAAGAAAGGCTTTCCAAATAATCTATGCATCTCTTGTACATTCCAAGTACCTATGTGTTTGAGCTTCATCTCACTATCAAGACAAATCTGCATACTATGAAAGGTACTGCTTGTGGTAAGTTCTCCTCATAAAAACTTGATCTGAAAACTTATTTTTGTTTCTGCAGTCTTTTTCCTGGCTACAAAAGACAGATCCTTTTCCCCCTACATCTACTAAAAACTACTTTTGTTTCCTGCTTTTTCTGTAATAAACAAGAAAAACTTTTTTACTTCATAATCAAGCTTATTCCAATCTCAGACCCTTTCAATGCTAATGATACAATTCAGGAATGTACTAAAAAACCACAGTGCCTTGGAAATGAAGCAAGAACTGATTAAATATATGTATGTCCTATATGTTCTTTTCCTTTACATTGAGTACTTAAAAATAGGGGAAAAACAGGCAAAGTGATACATCATAAACTTCTGTGCAGTTAAAAACTGCCGTGTATTAAGAAGCATAAATACTGGAGATAAGAGCATTCTCCTCCCCATACCAGAGTGCTTATTCAGCTTTGTACTCCTACACACCCTATGAAATGGGGCTGTGAAGGTACACATATGTCCAGACAGTAACAGAATCAATAGCATCTGAATTCTCAGGGCTTGAGCACTGCTGCCCCAGACGTTTTGAAAGGTCAAAACTGTGGGAAGACACATGATTTTTCCTTCAAAGGATATGTTACAGAGAGCTACCAAATTAAAAAGAGATAAAAGATATGAGTAGGAACATAATTTCTTATGCTGTTTCTAATTTTCATTTTGCGTCTTTCTAAAACCCAGCAAAGTCACAAACTTGAAATGGTCAGGGAAGCAAATATGCTGCAATGGTATTTCTTTTTGGGATGGATTGGCTCGAAGGTTCCCCTTGTGTCACAGTATCCCCATGTCTGCAAGCCCTTGGGAGCTCGTGATAGGTGTTACACTGACATTTTATGAGCTGCCCTCATTTAACCTCAGCCTTCAGAACCATTACTGTAATGAAACCCTGGTTATTACAGACATGTATTGCGAGTATTTTGGTGCACAAAATGTATTCGTGAGACAGCCTGTAGTTGATAGTTGGCTTTAATGCCAATTATTTCATTATCCATTTTTCAAATAAGCAGAGGCAATGGAGAATGCTAATGCTGTTTAGTGGGGCGCTGACAGCATTAGTTCTCCTGTCATTTAGTCTCAAATGATGAAATTACAGGCTAAGTTGCTTGAGTTTCATGGCTACAGACACTGAAATAGTTTCCAGTACAAAGCTTATAAATAACATCAGAAGCCCTGCTGTTTCACCTCCTGAGTCATTCTCTCAAAAGTCTTTAAAATTCATGATTCAAACAACAAGGCAGAGGGAAAGCTTTCAGGCAGTTGTTTCAGTAGCTAATTAAATGAGACTACAGTGTAAGGAAGACAACATGGAATGTGCATGATTTCTTGTTTTTCTTAAAGCATTTGAGAATTAATCCTCTGGATACACTAAACAGACTAAATTACAGCTCAAGATTATCACAGTTACTTTTGTAATGCATTAACCTTTCACTCATTGTGGCAGAGGACCAGTGACAGCTGGGAATTCAATCTAAACTCACATGAAATCCTGTGAAATGAGGTCTCAGAGAAGGAAGCAGTTCTATACCATAGAGCACAGGTTGACTAGATTCTAAAAGAATATCCTAAACAGCCCTTGAATAGGGAAAAAACCCTCAACAAACAGATGAAGCTTCAACAGTAAAACACACTGGAAGTTTTTCCTCATCCACATCTGTCTAAAATCAGCAAGGCTTTTTTTTTTTGGAAAAAAGGAAATAAAAGGGTGAGTTTTCTTAGCTGGTGTTGCCCAAACATAACCCTTCACTTGTAGGATAGCTACCTGGGATGGACAGATCCTCCACAGTGTCACTAATCCCATTTATGAAACTATCTACACCTCTGTCTGCCACAGCTCTCTGTGGCAATGCACAGTATGGCTGAGCATTTCAAGTGGGCACGCCACAGTTCTCACTTTGTGAGCTGTAGTAGTAGCACCCTGCCTTTCTTCATTCACCTTCTCACCATTGATGGCTTAATATACTTTTAATATTCACTAACTTAGCTTCTTTTTCTCAAGCTGACGAGTCTTCCTTGTGCAGAAACTATTTAATATCTCTGAGGATGCAGGCTACTGGTGACTCTTCTTCTCCCTTATCTAGCAGTGTTTCACCATTCCTGACATGAGAAGCCCAACACTGCATGCAAATGCCAGCATGTGAATGAACTCGTGATGTGAACTGCTGCACACCACAACACATTACCTACAGATGCTTTCTGTTTCTTCCCTCTTCCTTCCCCAACTGCACAAAACACTGTGCCTTCTACAATCCCTGGGTACTGAGTCAGCAATTTTAGACAATTCTCCACAGTGATTACCAGCTCATTCTTCTTGAAAATAATTCCTATGGATCCTGTTGTCATGTATGCATAAGACATATATTGCATTACTCTGCATTTATTGACACAAAAGTGTTGCTGGCTGTTGCTTAGGCATTTTCTACTGGAAGATTACTGTCACATTTTCACAGTCAGCATGAGTTTTGATATGAAATATTTGATGTAGTCATCAGCAAAGTTTGCCAATTTGCTCTTCTTGTTATTCACTTGCTTTGCAGGTCACATGGAGTTTTGTGGACATCCAAAGTGCCGAAAAAAATTAGCAGCATAATAAAGTCTTTCTATGTTATGAAGACTGACAATTTATTTTTACCTTCTTTTAATCAGATACTACTCTGCAAGAGAAATATACCTCTTATCACACAGTAGCTTACTTCTCTAAAGGTCTTTGATACAGAAGCTTTTGAAGACTCAACTGTACTTTACTGACCAGATCCAGCTACAAAAATAGTTATAAACTCCTCTGAAAAAGGCCTGCTAGATTGATGAGGCATGAATTCTTTCTTAAAAAGCTACAAGGATTCATATAGTAATTAGATATTTTCTGACATTGCAGCACTTCTCTTGGCTCTGTGACTACCCTGGCTAAGTAATTCACAGATCCTTATTTTAGGGGATTCCCTACTTAGGGCATTTCAATTAAGAAAAAATTATATACCCGTATTAGATATCTATATATGTAGGTATATATTCTATATATTTTAATATAGATTATTTCCTTTGTAGTGTCTTTAAAATGAGGTATATGGCCACACATATTATGTAGAGACTACTTAACAAAGTTGATTGTTTTAAAAATGGTTGTTGGATTTATGAATCCTTTACATTTAGCATTTTGTTTTTAAAAAAGGTGTAAGAGGGATGAAAGTCATTGCAAAATCAGCACTTTAGAATTCTTTTTCATGTATTTGTTTGTGCCTCAGCCCAGCAAAACAATTGAAGTCTGAGCAAAGTAATTTATTTTAGTGTCATTAAGCTTTAAATGCCACGCGAGGGCCAAGTGAAGACTGGGACTCATGTAAATCATCTTTTCTAACAAAATGCATTTCTGTATGTCTCTATATAATCTCTGTATGACTGCATCATTTAGCTGATGATACGAACTTGCATAAAAACCTAAAGTACTGCAGTGCTTTCTTCACCATCCTCTGCTAGCCAACAAACCTGCTGCTAATGCCCAGGGATAGACCCTTTCTACACTCTGTATCAACAGCTTCCCAATCACCTCAGAAATCTGATGAAAACAGGCATACCCTGCCTGGTTTGAAGGTCAAATGTGAGGAGCAGGAACTGTGAAAATGACCCATGTATTGGGGGATTGAGCAGTATTTCTGTTTGCAGTAACTGCTTGCATTCATTTACGTTTTCAGTCCACTCAAGAAGCTTCCTTGTATTTGACAATCGACAGAGCTATTTCCCCTGCCAAACTTGCAATCGAATTTAATGCAAGCCTTTAGGTCTGCTCTCCCATAGGATACCGAAGATTGAGAGGAAGCATGCAGGTTTTCATTGAAGTTCCCTTCAGGGTCTGACTTCCCTTCTAGATAGGATCACAGCTGGATGTTTAATCACTATGCTTCTGTAAGACTCTTCTCAGCAAGCATCCAACTCTTAGAAATGCCAATATTCATAGGACTCAACTAAGCAGAGTTATTTTCTGCCCAGATTTGAAGAAAGCCTGTTTATGATCATTCTGGAGCTTAACAAGTTACAAAAAACACAAATGGTCCTGTAACTTCGAGTAAAACACATCCTAAGTACACTACAAGTCTGTTACATCTTATATCACATAAACAGCAAGTGCATTTATACAGCGACACTAACAGGATGAGCAATGGCTTTTTTATTGCCACACCCCATTGAGACTATCAAACTCTTTGAGACCACAGTAGATTTCAGAGGTAAGACCATTAGGCAAGACTAGAAGTATGCTATGGCTGTAACAACAAAACATCCTTCAAAATACCTATGGTTACTTTGATTAATGTATACTTCAGTTATAAAGCAACATAAGTTATTTCCTAATAAAAGTTAGACACCTCCCCAAATACAAGTTTTCAGAACTAGGATTCCATTTGAAAAGCACTCAGGGCATTAAACCCAGATTAGGTGGATTTAGATGTCTATCCTCATCAACCTGCCTTCCTTTTGACTACTGTATTAATATATATTTCTCAAATCAATTAAAATGTTTCCTATACTATGTTTATCATTAAGAGAAGTCTAAGAACATAGCTATACCTTGCAGCATTTCAGAAGGTTCGAATTACTCGAATTTCATTGGAAAAGACCAGTAGCTCCTTTCAAATACATAAAATGGAGATTTTTTTTATACAGCAAACATACTTACACATGCACATGCACATACACATATACATACACATGTATCAACCCACACATAACTTGAAACCTTTCAGAAGCCAAATGTGCGTTTTCTAAATAGAATGGCATGCTATAAACTTAGTTGCCATCACTACTCAGTCAAATTGAATTAAAGACCTTACCTAAAAATAACATCTGAATGAAAATGAATGAATGAATGAATGAATGAATGAATGAAAAAATGAATGAAAAAGGGGATGAAATTGGAACACAAAAAGTTCCACCTAAACATAAGAACAAACTATTTCACTGTGAGAGTGATGGAACAGTGGCACAGGCTGCCCAGAGGGATTGTGGAGTTTCCTTTTCTGGAGGTCTTCAAGACCCACCTGGACATGTTCCTATGAGACCTGATCTAGGTGAACCTGCTTCTGCAGGGGAGTTGGACTAGATGATCTCTAAATGTCCCTTCCAATCCCTACCATTCTGTGATTTTGTGAAAAATCTTTACACTCTGGCCAATATTTATTTTACTTTTACACCCTCACTTTAAAACTCACAAACATTTTATAGTAGAAAAAGAAGAGGATGACTTTTACTCTAAGATCCATTATTGCAAAACTGTCTTGCATGATTATTGATTGAATAGTTTTCATTTCTCACTCCTACGAGGACTGGTACAGAACAAGAAAAAACAGCAGGTCTTACTAGCTCTGGGCAGCCCACCCTTGGCCTTATAAAGCATCAGATTCCTCAGAAGAGGTGTAAAAAATCAGCTACACCTTTTCAGAAATGCAGATATATGAAATCAGAATGCATTGAATGAGGATGGGTAAACTTTCTCCTCTCACTTATTCTTTTCAGGGTCAAAAAATAGACATTTGAGATTTTAAATAACTCATTCCAGGTAAATACAGTCATTCCTAGGCTGCCAGAGTGCCGTTGTGTTGCACTGCTGCCAGCAAGGCCCACAACTCTCACTCCAGAAGTGCCTCTGGGTCTGGAAAAACACCATGTAGCAAACAAGGCCATAATAATTACTTCAATAATTACATTCTGTTTGTGCTGTGTATCAAGAGACCAAGAGTTGTCTGGAATTAGATGAGGCACCCAGACTGCCTTTGCAGCTAGCTATTTTAGTGAATGAAGCAGCCAAATGTCCTCTTGAAACACAGGAAGAGCAATCACACTTTCCCCTCTCTCAATTAATTTAAAACACATTGCAAATCAAAAAGAAAAAGAGAATGACCAGAGAAAAGCAGCAAAAGGCATGGAGTAACACTATCCCTGACAGGGCCATGTATTCAACACCATCTGTTTTTTTTTTCATTTCAGAAAGGATGCTCTACACCTAAAAGAGGAAGGTAGATGTTTCTGTCTAGGTAAGCTGTAAGGAGGGCTAAGAGAGAGCCCAAGCCACAACTTACACAGCTCAGGGAGGTGAAGTCAGGTCACAGTTGGTTGGGGCAGACTGACAGAAGACATGGGCAAAGTATCAGTCCTGCCCATTTGCACAGGGGCAGGACAGCTGACTCAGCAGGCAGGAGCTCTCATGCCTGTTAAATTATTCCAGGAGTGTTTCCTAGCACTCTCTAATCTAGCTTAGACCCCAGGGACCATGCACAGTTCCTTTACTCTTGTTCTCTCTAATTAGAAACTTGAAGTCATTATCTGGGCCAAGGGAAAGTGAATGGAAATTGTCACTAGGTTGGGTATATTGAGTGAAAAAGTTGTTAAAAATATCAAGATAATATTCTCAAAAGCACTGCACCGTGTCTCAAAATTGTTTTACCCTTGATAGATTTCCTGTCATCTACTTGTCTGACCAAAAGAGAGGAGCTGCATAAAAAAGACAAAAGAAAGCAAATGACACTTATAACTGTGTGATGGTCTCTTCTTTCCCCCAAGAATCCTGAAATAAAATACATAAATGCAGAGCACTTGGAAGCTTCAACAACATCCAGTGCATGTGCTTTTAATCATGACCGCATGTGAACATCTGCTCTAAAATCTAGGCAGCAGGTATTGGTGGACAAGAAAAGTACTCAGAGTAACTAGGAGCTAATGGAAAAGGCAGATAGGGTAATTAACTTTCCTCAATGTCTATTTAGCACATCTTAGGGATTTAAAATTTAAAATGTGTATAATTTGATATATTTTCAAGATTAAGATGTCTAAAACTTGTCATTAGTTTTAGCTGCACAATGGAATCTGTTTCTCAGCTAGAAGTTAAACGGACTACAATTGTTCAGGCCCAGAAAACAAGTTGCTGCAGTGGAGCATCAAAGTCTGTGGATCTCACACTCCAGCACAGCGAGAGCTACCCTGTCAGACCCAATCTCCTTCATGCCTCTGGTGGTTACAAGCTCAAGACTAATGGTGGCTGGAGAGCTAATAGCTGGTAGTGGCACTTCTGTGCAAACAGTTTATGAACCTCCCTAAACCTTTTGCATGAGAAAAAAAACTCAGCCCAAGAAGTAACCTAGGTTTTGCCAAAACTAGGGATCTTAGCTATTAGTGGCTATCTATTTCTGCATCTTTCTGTGTACAAGCTGTGAACTGAGATAACAAAATGAAAATGCACTACGGCTTTCTTGAAACCAATATAGACCATATAGGTGCATGCTACAGCCTGTAAGACTGCTACTTGTTTCTCCAGGGGCTGCTATTAGTGCAAGGACCCAGGTCAGTCTACAACATGCACTGATTAAAGCCTGAGTGCAAGAAAAACAACATTCAGCAGTATTTTTATGAAGCCTTCTTCAGGTGACTTGGTGGCATATACATGGGGCCTTAATTCTACTCTGAAATACAAATAAAAAGACATTTAACCCTTTTAAAAAACAAATTCAAATCTGTTCAGCTTATTTCAGTCTCTGTAATTTGGAAGTGAAGGACTACTGCTTCAATATCTCACTCACTCGCAGATCCAGAACAGAAGTAAAATGCAAGGAGTTAATAACATTCATTTATCATTACTATTTCCTGAATAACTCTGGCCTCAATCTGGAAACCAACTCAAAGATGCTTCCATTTGCGAGCAACTAGACTGGAAAGACTGAGAGTCTACGTAGGTCTTCCTCAGCCACTTCATCTTCACTTTCTCTTTTCCCTTCCCATCTGCATTACATTGGCAGTCTGCACCTGGCTGCAGGTTGAGGGTCTTGGATTTATATTATAGAGAGAAAAGGGCTCAAAGGAAAGCCTTTGGAAGGAAATAATAACTTACTTCTAATACTTTAAACAACACACAGAACATTCCTGCATCTAAAAAGTCACTGAATGCAAAGAGTACTGCAAGCCTCGTTACCCATATTATTTGTCACTCTTTAGAATATATACAGACTAGAACTACTTAAATCATAGAACTGAACTGGGAAAAAATACAAAGGTTCAGCCAGCCTAAACCTATCCTCTCTCTGATAGCTGCCAAAATTGTGAGAAAGAATGGGAGAAACAAGGTCCCTTCCTTCAGTATACCTGTCCAACCATCAACAGATTAAGGACTTTCTAAATAGGGAATTGTATTCATATCACTGTGTTGGACAACCTTTGCTGAACCTTTCTCTTAGGCAATAGTCCATCCTTTTAAAATTTATGTTTCATCTTGGTCTCTAAAACATCTTGTGGTGCTGATTTCTTCCATTTAATTATCCACTGTCCAGAGAAGTGTGTCTTTTTGTCTGTTCTCTGGTTAGTGTTAATCCTCTGGTTATATTATAAAAGATGAATTGCTATTCTCTATCATATAGTACAGCACTATCTACAATGTAATATGAAAACCTGTAACTAGCCTGGTTCATGTCTGCAACAAATTCTGCAGGAGTAGCTTCTACAGTATAAAGATTCCTTTGCTTTGATTAAACTAATAATTTGTAAACCATATTATCTTGGTGTAGTAATACACAGCACAGAGAACTGTATTTTCATGGAAACCTTAAGACAAGCAGACAAAAAAAGGTTGAACTGGGAGAAGTCAGGCTTTTCATTTTCTAGCAGATGACACAACTTTGCTTTTCTCTTTTCCTGCCCAAATGAAAACAAAAAACATCCCAAAATTTTATCTCAAAATGAAATAAAATAGTAAACCCAAATATTCCAATTACGTAGGTTTTTTTTTTACTTAATACATATGTCAAACAAAAGCCTTAAAAATTAGGTTCTATCATTACTCTAAATTTTAACTGATTGATTGCTTATTCTTAGTGGAACTTGCTATTCTGTTATTTTCTAATTCAATCAAAATAGACCCTCTTTATACAAATCAACACTTCTCAATATCTTTTTTAAAGAGCTACCTACAGAAACCACTTCTGCAATGCATTCTGACTATGAAGAAACCCTAAAACATACAGCTACGATTAATGCTTTTAATGTCAGGCACAAAAGCACTGTCATTTCCAGATGTTACCAGAATATAATATGGTTTAACACCTCTGTCTGTGTCTGTAGCATGTGACAGCTCCCTTTCAATTAATTTTCTGATGCCATAACACATGTACAAATGTTTGGAGTTATGTTAGTTACTAAGGATATCAGAAGAGACAAAGAAAATTATGTATATTACAAGGTTGATCCAAACTGGATGGACAGTGTACTTAGGGAATAAAAAATGGAAGGATGTATAGAGTGGAGCACCACAGGGGTTTGAGGTTATTTGTTATTTTCATTATAGATCAAATTGATGTCTTCCTATGCTAAGACGTGACACTGACTAGAGTCATACAGCTGGAACACTGAGAGTACGATGAGAATTTGTTAAGTGGTCTTCACTAACGACATACGTGAAAAAAAACCCAACAGGATGATGATCAGTAGAGGCAAGTGCAAACCACTACACTAAGAAAGGGAAAAAACTTCACTTGAAAATCTGCTGCAAGAGGAAAAAAATAACCATGACTCTGGGTTCCTAATGTAAATAAAAGATAGCTAATGCACTTAAATTGCAGCAGGAAAGACTTGGATTAGATACTAGAAAGACCTCCCTAAGTACTAAAAATAATACTGGGACAGATCAACTATAATGTTTCCATAATAGCAGGTCTTCAAGAACAGCATAAACAAATGTGAAACAAATGATACTGGCATTGGAGAGATTGTATTGGAACAGAGATGTTTAGAGGCTCTTTAGGGACCCTCTTGACAGCTCTGTGGTTCTTTAAAATCTTGTGTCTTTGTACACATTTCTGAAATAGCTCCTTAACAGACTACACATCTTTCATGGACTTGACCCATGGCTACAATTTGGCCTGTGAAGCAGATGGAAATTCAAGATCGCTATCCCAAGGGAACCTTGCATGTAGCATTAAACTATACATCAAACTTCTTGAGTAACCTTACTGCATTTTACACAGTCTTGAAGTAAGAGCTTTATATCAGAAAAATGTCTCACTCCAAAATATTTCACATGACCTGCAATGCATTTGTGTGGAAAATAGTGCTAAAAGTCCTAGAAATTTCCCATTTAGAGAGTATAAGGCATAAATCAGTTCTTAAAATCCCTTCTGTGACTTCAGTGATGCTAAGTTTGGTTTTGTTTCTTTATATTTGCTTCCTTTAAAATATAGCAACAACTACAAAAATTCTGCTGTGCTAATAGGTCATATATAGTTATTTATATATTTTATATATATATAATATAGTTAATAAAATGGAACTGTTTTGAAACCTAGTTTAGCCAGCTAAGGAACAGGAAAAGTGCCCATTTTCTTTGATGGATTTCCAAGCCCTATATAGTGATTGAGACAACACTCTGTGATGGGCACTGCAAACAGTTGAGAGCTGTGAACAGATTGGCCTTGATGGATAATAATTCTTAAATAAGTCTTCTGGCTCTTTGAATGGAGAATCTGAATAAACTGCTGCTCATGTTGAGGTATATGCTTTGTCCTTGCAGACAGAGTTGTTTATATATTTGTATATATTCCTACAAATATATTTGTAGGAAGGTCTTTTGATATACGCTACATCCACAGTATTTGATCAAGTGAAGTGCTCTTGTGCTAAGTAAATGCAACGTCTGATGATTTCAGATAGATCAGCTTAATTAGGAACATATTGAAGGGGAGGTATTGAAGACTCTTTCCTCTTTACTGAATTTAATGGACAAAGAGCATCTCCTCAGCATCCCTAGGCTAACTGCTACCATTAGGGAAACTGAGGAATCATAAAATGATTAGTGATGATAACAGTTGACATCAGAGATGAGACAATAACTCTATAACTTCTTTCCTGCATTCCTACACAGCCCAAGATGTTTTCTTGAGGATTTGCTGCTACAAATTACAAATGCATATTCAATTTCTTTCACAAGTGCTTTTCTGTGATCTATTCCATAGCTGAATTGACTGAAATTATTGCATGAAAACACATATAGTGTCACTGGAAAGAGAGATATTTGAGAAAAAGAAAATGGTGCTCAATAATTCTGCTCTTCAGAAATTCACTAGCTCTGTAGAATCAGTTTTGAAGACAAACAGAAGAGTTCCCATTCAAAAGTTTATAAATGTTAATGAAGTCCTGGAGAGACAGCCACTGAAATAATTTTGAACTTGCTCCTTTGAGGAAGATGTCTCTATAAATGATTTCTGAGCTTTGTATTTGTTCAACTAGGTCTACTATCAAAGGCATTCTTCAGATGCCTCAGACATTTACACCTAAAATGTCACCTGCAAATGAAAGCATGATGTGTTTGCTGCTTAAGGAAGGGATGAGTTTTCTGAGTAATACATAAAGCTCTGTCACTAAAAAGCTTTCTGATCCTGGATCAAAACATGCTTGGTTCAAACCTCCAATGTGCCCTGCACAGTCAGTCAAGATGTTTTTACAGACTTTTCTGTGTAAAACTTTTAGATTGCTTGGGAAAAAAAAATATGTAGAAGTGCTATATTATTCACTATATTACCTATAATGAGCAAAGAAAGAATAGTAAGTAACTGCTGAGATTTAAACTTTAAAGTAACTCTCAGGTCTCTGCCCAGCAACAGAGTTGGGGAGAAAATAGATGTCAAAAGGGAGACAGTGTCAAAAGCCTTGTTGAAGTCAAGGTAGATGATATCTGCCTCTCTCCTCTCATCTAGCCAGCCAGTTATGCCCTTATAGAAGGCTATCAGGTTGGTTAGACAGGATTGCCCCTTGGTGAACCTATGTTGACTCCCCCCGATAACCATCTTCTCCTTCATATATTTAGTAACAACGTTCAGGATGAATTGTTCCATCACCTTTCCAGGGATGGAGGTAAGGCTGAGCAGCCTGTAGTTTCCTGATTCGTCCTTCCTGCCTTTTTTGAAGACTGGTGTGACATTGGCCTTTCTCCAGTCCTCAGGCACCTCATCTGTCTTCCATGAATGCTCAAAAATGATGGAGAGCAGCTTAGCAATAGCATCAGCCAGTTCCCTCAGAACTCTCGGATGCACTCCAGCAGGGCCCAATGACTTATAAGTGTTAAGCTTACACAACAAGTCTCTTCCTCATCTACCCAGGACATGTCCCCTGCTGTCCAGGCCATTCTACTCTCCTTGCTGGACTGGGCTTCCGAAGGGCTGGCCTTGGCTGTAAAGACTGAAGCAAAGAAGGCATTCAGTACTTCAATCTTCTCTGCATCCTCTGTCACCAGGGCACCCTCTGTGTTCAGCAGCAGGCCCACATTCCCCTTAATCTTCCTTTTACTGCTGATGTATCTGAAAACCCCCATCTTTCCTTTCCTTTCCTTTCCTTTCCTTTCCTTTCCTTTCCTTTCCTTTCCTTTCCTTTCCTTTCCTTTCCTTTCCTTTCCTTTCCTTTCCTTTCCTTTCCTTTCCTTTCCTTTCCTTTCCTTTCCTTTCCTTTCCTTTCCTTTCCTTTCCTTTCCTTTCCTTTCCTTTCCTTTCCTTTCCTTTCCTTTCCTTGTTTAATTATAAAGGGTTGTACCCCTGCATGCCCTAGCAATGTTCCTATACTCTTTCCAAGAAACCAGGCCCTTTTTCCACCTGTCATAGATGGCTACTTTCTGCCTGAGTTGTCCCAGCAGACCTTTGTTCATCCGTGGAGGTCTCCTGCCTCTTTTTCCCATATTTTAACATGTGGGAACACACCTATCTTGGGCTTGGAGGAAGTGGCACTTGAAGCTCAACCAGCTCTATTGGGCATTTCTACCATCTAGGATCCCATCCCATGAGATTCCTCCAAGTAGGTCTTTGAAGAGGCCAAAATCAGCTTGTCTGAAGTCCAGGATCACAATCCTGTTTGCTGCCCTGCATCTTCCCTATAGGATCTTGAACTTCACCATCTCATGGTCACTGCAGTCGAGGTTGCCTCCAACCTTCACATCCCCAACCAGACCCTCTTAATTTGCTAGCACAAGGTCCAGCAGCACATCCCTCTGCATTGTTTCCTTGTCTTTGTTACATTTGAGGAATGAGCAGTTGTGTATGCTGGAAGGCAGAGCTGCTGTTCAGAGAGATCAAAATCCAGGAGTGGCCTGACAAGGACCTCAGAACATTCAACAAAGAAAAACCCAAAAACCCTGTACTGGAACAGGACAACCCACTGCAAGAGTACAGGCTGAAGATGCACTAGGAGGGTAGAGCTCTGCAGAACAGGATCTGCAGGCCCTGGTGGACAGGAGGCCCCAGTGTGACCCTGCGGCAGTGAAGGTAATGAATGGCTTACATGAGCAATAGGATAGCCAAGACACTCAGGGAAGAGATTTTTTTCTACATAGTACATCTTCTCTGGGGACTCTAGTACAAGAAAGGTGGGGAAAAAGTGGACAGAGTGGACTCACTGGCAGACAATCAGCTCGTTCTCATCATTCTTTATCATTATAATAAAAATTACATCAGCTATGTTTTGTTGTAATTTTAAATTTGATTCCAAACGCCCAGTGGAAACTCTGAATAGCTGTGGATGTACCGAGCCCTGAGGAATCCTATTAGAAACACTCATATGACTTCATATAGGAAACTACATGGAGAGCTGCTAGCCAGATCTTAATCCATTTAACCTCTGTCCCTCCCAACAAAAGCAGTTTACACACTGGTGTTCCTGGATTGCTACTTATGGTTTATTTTTTATTCAGTTTGCAATACTGATACCATTACAGTTTGTTTTCCAGGAATGAAATCCATGAATCTACAGATATTTCTGCTGTTGTTACTAATAGTCATTCTGGATCATTACACACTAGGTGAGAAATCTACTAACATTCCCACACTATGAGTGTGTCTTATTTTTCATACAGTCAAATTCCAAAAAGGCAAAAAAGGAAAAAAAAGTGGGGAGAATTACATTTAACTTCCATTGACAACCATCTTTCACCTTCAACTTCCTTACAGAACACAAATTAAACATTTTTATATATATATACATATATATTTACTTCTTTATTTGCATGAGCTTCAGTGAAGTCAGGGACAGTCTTAAGAATAAGGCTTAGCTAATTTGCACTTCCAAACAGCATATTTATCATGTTAAGAATAAGCTCTGTGTGTTAATGTGGGACACTTGTTTTTTCAATCAACAAATGGCAAATGCTTCCATATGAAAAAGGATATTCCCACCCACAGAAAGAGATTTCAGCTTTCCTATGCAGCAAACAATAGAGAATTAATATGCCTCTCAGAGGCACAGCCAGAATAAAAACAGCCACACCCCAAATCCAAATGAGATCCTCAGCTACATGTTTTCAGTTCTCCTACTAACAAGGTGAGTGGCAGGAGGAAATCTATTGATTTTTGAAAGGTTTAGGAATTTTGTGTGCTTACAGAAGGAACCTATTTAATAACAGGGTCTTTTATGTCAATACATTTCATGTAAGCTTTTTAAGACTAAACACTTAAAAGGACACAGTTCAACATTACTGTTATTCACAGAAGGAACAGTGACAAAAAAACTCTTAGGGAAGGAACTCCACTAGTCAAAAGGTGCAGGAATCATTAGAACTTTGGATTTTTTTTTCAAAATTTTATTTTAAAAACCTTAAGTTTTCATTGCTAGATTAATGGGTTTATTTAGTATCTGTGCAGTGTTGAATGCATTGGAACAATTTTACTTCTCCCAGTTTTCTAAAAGCCAATTAGAATATTAGAGTTTCAAACTAATTCACCATAATATGCATATAAGACTCTTTTAAAGCTGCCTTGCCTCATTTTTTTGAAAGATAAATTTAAGTGCTGTGTAATATCAGCTTCCTAACCCATGAGCTGTTATTCTTACCTTGTGATCATCAAGGAAACTGTCAGGTAAACTGCATCATAGATACTGAAGAAAAAAAGAATAACTAGAAACAAAATAAAAAATTCAAACTGATCAGCAATGTATGGTACAATTTTGCAAATATTTTTGGTTTCACTGTTCAAAATTTCTCTGTGACTGGTAAGTTAACAATAGTTCTATTTTTTATTGTAATTAGGATTATCTAAAGATTCGACACATCAAAGACAAGCTTTTGATATTGAAAAAAAAAACCCCTAGTCTCTTTGGAATGGCAGAGGCTTAAATGGGAGAGGAATTCCATTATAGAAAATGTTTATAATATTTACTGACAAATTCACAGTTTTTTAAGGCCAGTAAGACCAAATATCATTTTAATCACACCTCCTGAGTAACACACAGCAAAGATCCTCACCTTGTATCTACTGCATCAGTCCATTCCTCCTGCTTGAATTACCCTTTACTTTTTGAGGACAGCTAAGTCTCTCTGTACACATTCAAAGTGATGGAGAATTCTCCAAGTCTGCAAGGTGCTTCTGTAGTTGACTAACCTTATCGGAAGAAAGTGTTTGCTTTCTTCCATTCAGAATTTGTTTTAGACTGAATTGTTAATGGATCATTAAAATGGGAGAAAGGTGCTATAATTAGACAAATCACTTTGCAGACTATTATGTATGCTGTGGTTGAGTCATCACTTAACATAGTTTTGCATAAATTGAGAGAATTTTAATGTCTCCTGTTTCTCACTCTTAGATATGATTTCTAGACTTTCAAGTCCTTCTGCAGTTCATTTGTGATCTCGATATCACTAAAATGTCACTATTAGCAAGTGAAGTAGAATCACTTAGTACTACCTTCTAGTAATTGCAGCATTTGCCCTTGAATGCATCAATCTTTTTTTAGTATTTGTATCAGTCTTTAATAAATTACTTTTAAAACATATTAGAGAACAGCAGGAGTTCATAGTTCAGGTAGACTTAAGCAAGGTCATTCAAAGATAGTCTTCATTTCTGTCAAAATAAATGTGAATGAGTGGTTTTTGTGTATTTGCTAATAGCATGAATTATTTTCTCCCAAAGATGGGACATTACTTTTGACCTGACATGTCTGCCCTGTGTCCTCACATTAGAAGTGTATGTGCTCTGAAGAGAAATATATTACAGAAGCCCTTTTAAAACTAAATTTGCATTCAGGCACTTTATCTCATCTCCTAACTCCATCCCTCTCTCTATCAGTACAATCCAAACTGAATAGTTTGCAGTTTGTGTCTGGTCTACACGAAAGACAAAAGACTTTGCAATTCTGATCCTTCCTGTTAATTATTAGAAGTAATCCAATACTCTAAGATGCCAAAACAAGACTCTAGGCCAAGCAGAAGAAAAGTGGAAAGAATTGTATGTGAAGTAAGGTCAAGCTGGTTTGGTAGTCAAATAGTACAACTAATAAGAAAAAACACACCATAATTTACAGGCTAATTCTTTCATTAAATGCTTAGTGTCAAAGACTTTATTAGCTTTATTAAAAGCAGAAAAAGGTCATATGAAAGATATTATGTTAAAATAAGATATGCACCTTCATAAAAAGTTGCAGAATATTAAGTTTATTAAATTACTCTAATTTTTAATTTCAAAGAGCTATTTTTATAGAATAATGAAAAAATAAAGCATAGATTAATTTTTTTACTGATTAATACACACGGTTCTTTCTGCAATCAAGATTTTAAATGGTTCTAATAGCTGTAGCACTTACAGTAGGTTCTTTAAGTGCCAAGCAATTACGATTGTTCTCTTAGCATACTGGTTTAATTTAATACCTCCCAAGTTGCATAAAATTTGACTTCTGCAGTGAAACATACTCATTCATGATATTTCTTGTCATAATGATGAAATAAATATTTAAAAGTAAAGGAATGACCTGGAAAAAGCAATACAATATTGCTAATTATCAAAAACCAGTGTTGGTATATCTCAGATATACTGAGATCAAGACTCAGGCAAGACATAGGTGTACACATTAAGACCCTTACCCCTCATTTCCACATAAAAATAAGGAGGCTCATAGTAGCTGTTGGTGCTGCTGTGTTTCAACACATGTCCAGTGAAGTGGGAACTCAACAAGTACAAACACATAGCACCTGAGGAATAATTAAAATTATCTAAGCACTTGTAATACCATACATAAAGCTAGTTCTGTAAGTAGCATTCAGGAAGTTTGTCCAACTTTTGCTCCATGAGTGAGCAGGAGATGTTTAGTGTTAGTCCGTCAAATAAACAGAGATCTCCATGTGACACTCTTAGATCATGAACCACATAAATGCAACATATTAAAATAAGTTTTTAGTGTTTATTTTTAAGGTTTTTTTTTTCTTTTCCTCATCGTGTAGGAAGGTCTTTGTGAAATGCAACATCCTTTACACATGTACAATTAAGGCAAAAGCTTTTCACCATTGGTCTATGAAGTCTTAGACTATGTGAATCTGATTTTTCCTCGTTTTCTTTACCATTTTTATTCTTTTGGCAATAAAAAAGAAGCTCAGAGACCTTATCGAAAGAGTCTGTCCAAATCTGTGGACAGTATAAAATACGCTCATGCATCATGGTGGAGTATCACTTCCAACAAGTGATGTAGTCAAGAGTGAACAGATGTTACTCACTTATAATTGGGAAATACTTTAACTAGTTCTTCATGCTCAACTGACATCCTCAAGTCAGGGAGTTTTCTTATTACACTGCTTCCTGAAATGTGTCCCTGTCTGACACCAAGCAGAGTAGCAGGCTTGGTTCAAGCATGCCAGTAGCCTTGCAAGGGAGTTTGGTGCCTCAAGGGGTGATGGGGACAGGTGGATGGGGGGCAGTGTGCTTCAGAAAGAGGATGGAACCGAAGGATTTAATCCCTTACCTAATAAGAAAGGAAATAATGCATATCAAAGTCTAGTGTCTGAGGCAAAATTACATCTTATTTTAGATGAAGTAATAAAGAAATACTATGAAAACATAAAAATGAGAGAAATGATATATGACAGTATTTGTTTGCCACCTCTGAGAAAATGACTAATAGACTGGGATAGCAATGAATTTTTTGATTTCTGAAGAAACATTAAAGTTAGATGAACTATTGGTTTATTAGTTGCTGGAAGAACAATTCTTCCTCTTTTGTAATGTAACAAAAAAAGTATGACACTGTCACTGTGGAGACAGATAGACACAAACATCCATCAAGGTTCAGAGTGACACTGTAAAAAGGAGTTTCACCTTTAGGTCATTGGTTGAATTTTAAATAGAGGAGTTGCTACATGCCTTGGGGAGTTGTTTGATGTCCTGGGTCAGCTTGATCTCAAATACAGCTCAGTTCCTAACTGACAAATGTTCCCATCATAAGCACTGCAGCAAAAGATAACCCCTCTGATGAGCTCAATAGGAAGAAGCATCCTTGAACCAGTTCTCCTGGAAACACTATGTTACAACAGTCTTCGCTCTGCAATAATAGATTGCCCATTTTCCTCTTCCCTAACACCTAAAGTTGAACTGATGTTCACTGGATACCATAATACAAATATAATCACTTCATTCACTGTTCTCAGTTTCCGAAGGTTTTCAGGGAAGGCAATCTGAGTCCCAGTGCTTTACCTTAATAAGAACTACTCTAAATCACATTCGAAACATCCTTGTGATCATCAGATACCTTGCTTTTTCAACAAAAATACCTGAGCACTGGTCTAGCAGGGATTTCTTTATGTTTTTTAACCCATTCAGGTACTGAAGAAGCCTATTGCAAAAAAGCATGCAAAAAAATCAATCAAACCTATCCAATCAACCTCTCTTCCAACCTATATTTGCAAATTCTGGCCACACTTTTTTAGGAGTTAGTTTTGGAAAGGAACAGCTCTGTAAGCCACAGTTTGATGCATTTCTACCAAAAAACCAAATACATAATTGAACCCTTAAAGTGAAAGCTGAGGAAGATAATTGCACAATTAATAAAGAAGCGGCCTCAGGACCATGGTCACCTCAAAATGTAAAACCGTAGCATAAAATACAATGCCACAAATCTGCCATTTAATTTCAGTTATACTTCATCAAAAAACAAAACAAACGTTACACGAATATTTTCAGTAGCTGAAACAGACAATCACACAGCCACAGACATTTGTTATTACTAGGCTGAACTGGTCTCAAAAGGATCCAATGTAAAGGCCACTACCAGAAATATTTCTAATACTCTGCAGTCACAAAGCAGAAAACTAGTGGTTTGGTGCACATCACCTTGCTTGTGCTTTAGAGGTATCGATTAAACTTCAGTCTATGGTTTGCAAAGCACTCTGAACTCTCATGGCCTCTCTCATCCTAAAATCTCAGAATAGTCACCACTGTTTTCTTGCAAATATTTTTAAGTAACATTACAAATAGTATTTCATTGTGTGTCCATTAAAAATAAACATGCTAGAAATAGGAAAAAATGAGAAGTCACTTTGCCTGTCTCAGAAGCAGCTATGAACAACTCTGACAAACACATGCACTGTTGTCTTCTGTGGATCTTTCAGACCAAAAGGCACAGGAGTAGTAGAATTTTAGTAGCATTCAAAAAAGCAAATCCCAGAAACTATTTAAGATTGAAAGGGAAGAAAAAAAATCTAGAGAAATTATGTCAGAAATCATATTTGCTTTTCAAGAAGTACATATTTTCTCTGACTGTTTCAGAAACGAAGCCACCAAGTGTATTTTCAATAAAATATTTAAATATAATTGATGAAGTGTCAACACTTGACTGCTTGTTTAAATTGGACAAAATTATAAAAGCTGTTACAGTCTGTTCAATTTGTTCCAATGTTATTATATACCATAAGAGCTCATTCGAGCAGTGAGAATACTGCAGTCAAGGCGTGAAGATTACATGATGTCTTAGACTTCTCCCTGGTACAGTATGAAATACAATCTAAAGTTGCCAAAATTAGTTTAGTGGAGCTAATTCCTTTCCATCAAGGCTTGATGGGGAAAATAAGAATCATCATTCCTTTATGCTGCAAGAACCCTTTGTTATTTGCTTAACGGGAATTTACATGAACCGAAGCTTCAGACAGCAAAAAACCCCACCATCAACTAATGTGCTAAATTTTTAACAGGAAAACAAATCAGATTTATTTAAAACTGAGGTCTTGGTATCTGGTGTATTTATGTTTTCCTAGGGTTCACCTTACAGTTTATGATATTTTTTACTATTTTTTGCTTTCTGAGGAGTACAGATGACTACAGGAGAGGATTCTGTGTCTGTCCTACTCTGGTCAAGAGTACCATCGCAAGATGCAGCTGCTTGTGCTCCAGGTGCACCTCAGCTAATGAAAAGTGGTGTAGAAGAGCTCAATACACACTGACATCACAAAGCCCACTCACATTATCAAATTAAAAGGCATTTTTGTCTCTTCTTCCGTAACCTGTCACACTCACATGGAAGTCCCTAATGACCAGCTGTAATACTCCCAACACCTTACCTAGGAAATAATTCTGGTACTCTTGCCTTTTCTAAATACAGGCTGAGTGGTGGGTTCTCATATTCCAGCTGCAACACAGACATGTTGGCCTGAAATTCTGGACTAGACATCTTTGTGCAGGTACTTCGAGGCTGTGAAGGATGATTCATTGTTACAGCCTCTCAGCAGTGCTCACAGTCTTTGAACTCAAGTCAGCACATGATCCTAATGTTCATGCACTCACAGAGTCTAGGAAGCTGTGTGCACACCAATGTCACAGCTGTATGACATTGCACTGAACACCTTGCACTTCACCTCGCAAGCAGCTCACCAGCTGAAGATGAATCCCTAGCCGTTTAACCATATCCATTCATCCATACTTCTTACATACTTCTTCATAGACATTTCGCTTAGAAAAATCAGGCATCCATACATTTATCGAGGCAGTCAACTTTATAGCATCTTTGTACACTCCAGGTGAGTGAGAAGCACAAAGTTCTGACCATAAATAAGAGCATATATTCCATGACCCATTGCTTCTTCCATATGACCAGGTGAAAAATAAGGCAGTTAATCAAATATTAAGAAATTCTAAGCATATAATGGTTACTAGTAAATCTAGTATGAGAAATGCATCAGTCTATTTCTGTCATAAAACACTGGAGAAAAAGAACTTTAACATTTTTTAACTTATAATAATTTTTAAAATATCAATGTTGTGAATTTTTTGTTCCCACTATTATTTAGATGTGGAAACTGCCATGGAAATTCACTAAGGCTTCAAGGCTGGCCTCTAATTGAGTTTCCTGTGCTCTGCAAGTCCTTGTGTCAATGTGGGGTCTCCTGCATGAGGATGCTGCCAGCAGTGGATCTCTCTCACAGCTTGCACGCCTCTTTGCCAACAAGCTGCTCCTTACTTGGAAGCCAGACACAGCACTCCAAACAAACACGTAAACCACTTCAAACTTTGCAGAATTTTACTGCTTTAGCACACCTTAATGCATCATAACCTTTCAAATGTAGTGTCTCAAAGGCATTGTTTCTTCAGCACACAAAATAGGAAGAAAAAGCTCTGCATTTCAAAGTTGAAATTAGAATAATTAAAAAATTATTTGTTCTGCATTGGAGAACCCCCTTCTGCCTTAGTTTTCTATTTATAAACCACCAGTCTGGGATTAATTATTATAAATCCTTAAAGCCGAAAAGAAGATTTCAGTCACGTTATGCTATGTATAATCTATACCATTATTAAACTGCAGCTCAGATGCACTGTATGTCCTATTTCTGTTGGTTACCTTTTAGCATTTTCACATTTTACATAGGGTAAATTTTATTCCTTGAGAGAAAGCCTTTTTTCCCATTTTCAAAGCAGCAGACCACCCACCCTCTGTGCCACTGCACAGGAGAAGCAATGTTACTTGTAAAGTATGCTCACCTGGCACCCCATCTTGCATCCAGTAATCGATGTCTGTTCCATCTGCATAGTCATAAACATCTGTAACATTGATGGGCTGCAGCAGAGTCATGATCTGCTTCACGATGTCCCGAGCTTTAGCACTGCCAGTAAAACCCAGTCCAGATGGATTGAAGGTGCCCTCATCAGACTCCATGACAATATCAAAGTTGGAGATATTTTCCTAAACATGTGAAGAAATAACAGATATTGTTTTGTGATGGCTATTTTAACTGTCACTGTATACTGGATCCAAGATGACAGTGTGAGCATACAATAACAAATTTGTTTAAGAAACACAGATATTCTTCCTATGGCTGTGTATATGTAAGCATAAATGATGGGACCTAATCTTTATATGAAAACATTGAAACAATTCAGGTTCAGCTCTGAGACACCAGTATTCTGTAGAACCCACAATGTGGTTGGCCTGTTGTCCTCAAATACTTGCTTTAAGACTTCTGAAGTTCTCACTTGCAGCTCTTGCTTTCTTCTCAGATCTCAAATTCAGAAATTCTGTTGCATGTGGAGGGTATGCAGACTGTCTGGCTTTAAAATGAGATTAATTTAAAGCTTGCTTAGACTGTGAAGGATATTCCACTTAATAAAAACCCAGCTGTTGTCTCTTCAGAAACCCATTTTCTTTAATGTACCATGTAGTCACCTCTGACTGGTTGGAGGACTGAAATGCCAAGGTTCCTCCTGACCTGAAGAAATAATGTATGTTTTAAAGGAAATTTGTTCTTCCAAGGTAAGTTCTTACAGGAAACACAAAATTTTAAGATTTAAGATAAAAATGGAATAAAAACATTTGCTTTTAGTGTGTACTTGGTAGATTAATGAAAAGAACAAATTTAGCATCCGGAGACATTTATTTGCTTCCCACCCATGCAGAAAGCAGAGTCATCAAGTTTTACTTAGCATCTTTACGTGAAGGAAGGTCTCATTCTTCATGAGAGGCATGTAACTTTTTTTTCAAAACAAAAATTTATGGACAGGTTAGGCAGAAAAAAGCTCTGCTTCAGACTGTCTTGAATGTGACTAAGAGAACTTACTGTAGGTTTCACTCCCATGCCCAGATCTCTTTCCAGAATTTTATGGCTGTCATGGGTTATTACAACAAAATTGTTAAAAGAGACATGATAGCAATGAGATCCATGTCATTAACTGCTTACATAAGCCTACAGTCAGTAAATAATTCTTCCACATTTTTCTGGATATGAAACTAAATATAAACTATGACTGTGAATGTGATGTCCATGAAAGTTTTCAGAAGTTCTTTATAGAATTTACCAAGAACTGTGTTTTACCCACTGCTTTTCCCTGAACTTCTCTCTTTAGAGTGAAAGAAGTTCTAACACAGCAGAGGTATCTACTTCTAACCTAGAAATACATCCAGGAGTAAAAAAAATTAATACAAAATCTTCGCATACAATGAAGTAACTGTAAATGTTATAATGCCTTAAAATACCCTAAAATAACCAATCCACTCCTCCAGCTACTGGAAATCAAGGTGTAAATAACCAACATTGTCACTAAATTGGCAATCACTACTTTTTCACAAATTAAAAACATCTTTGGTTTAAATACCATTAAATGTAAACAATTAGGATATGTGTGGTGTCTAGGCCTGTCACCAAATGCAGTATTACAGGTCATGAGCCTCAGTATTAAATCACAATTCACAGACTCACTAAACATAATTGGAGAGAAGGAGGCCAAGGAAAGCACACTACACAGTCAAAGGGACCAATGATGTTCCAAAGACAAAGATACAACAGAAAGAATGTCTCAAAGTTTAAATCTTTATACCACAAACCCAAAGAGCAAGACTTAGGGAAGACAAAACTCATTTTGGTGTGTGGTGAACTGCCAGTGAAAGCTAACTTAAATTTAGTGAGCCCTGCATAAATGGCACAGAATAGCAGAATATCAAGGGCTAGAAGGGACCTCAAGAGATTGTCTAGTCCAAGCCCCCTGCCAGAGCAGAACCATCTAGAGCAGGTAACACAGGAGACAGACTCTTTTTCTAAGTCTTCAAAGTAGGCATTCTGTTCATTTTTAGAGAGTAAGGTGAGTGGATGGGACTATTCAAGACAGTGAGGTGAGAAGCAGGGCAAGCACAGAAACAGCACAGGAACCAAGAAGAAATCGAACCTACCACTCCAAAGAACAGAATTCCAAAACTTCATAAACTGTTAATATAGCAGCATTACTGCAGTTTTCAGTTGTGTTTTCTCATATGAATGTTTGCATGTGTTTTTAATATGAAACTGAGAAAAGAAACCACCCACAATACATTGCACCATATTCTTGCTCTGTAAGAAAACTGTTCAGTTCTTAGAAAGTGCTGTAGTGGTAGAAGAACAGGACACCCTGGGGAGATAAACAAAACTCACTGGGAGACAGAAAAGAAACAGGTCACAGCTACTTGAAGTCCTTGCGAAAGCTTTTTGTCCACTAGAAGATAGGATTAATTATAAAACTATTCACTGTCAAGAAGGAAATTTGCAATCTTAAAAAAGGAGGTGTTATGTTAGTTTCATCACACCCACTTTTGTACACGTATATTGGTGTTTCTACTTATGCAGAAAGAAATACATGCTGGGAAATATTCTATAGGGAAGATGCTTTCTTGTCCTTTGCCCTCGACGGTGTGGGAATAACTGGCACTCTAGTAAAGCAGAGTGAGACCATACACTGCTCCCTTGATTAATTCAAGGGAACAGCACAACAAACCAGTAAGATTGTATAAAATAACTGCAGGCTCAGCTGTTCCTTCATTTTTCCTCATAGTAAATCTATCATTTAATTAAGCATTTTAAACTCAGTAAGCAATTTTTTCAGAAAGTAATCCCATTTGCTGCATCTTGATACTGTGCCACTTCTCTTATGATATACCAGAAAGCTAAAATTTGTTGGTGTAACCTGCTGCCTAATTCTCTGAACATCAACATAGACTTTTATCCTTTATCTTCCTATGACTCAGTCACAGAAGAGGTCACCTTGCTTTATCTTATCACGTTTAGCTCTTCAACCGAATTTTTAAATGAAGCATTACAATAAATACTGCATGGGAAAAGTGGCTTAGAAAGCCAAATAGCCAATAGCTTGCTGTTTTCATTGAATACACAAATAGACTTGATCTTTGCCACCAGTTTTATTTTTAATTTCTTTAATTCCTTTTATTTCTAGTTTCAATATAAACAATCTATTTTTATATATGTTAAGTAAAACTGAAACTACAAGTGCTTCTCATCTCTAAGTCACTTGAAAACACAAAATTACAGTCAAAGTTTTCAATTAAGAAAGCAAACCCTTGTCAGAGCCATGACGCACCCTTCTATTGGCAGAAAACACATCCCATTGAGCACAGACACTGGCAATCCCAAGGAGGTATACCTTACAGGTAGCTACTTATTCAGTCAAAATCCCAATTGTTAATTCTTACCAAATGTTAAACTAGACTCCAACACATCATGACTAATCTACCAAGTCACTGACAGCAATTCCTCTTACTCAGCTAAAGCAGTGAGATACCTGACAGGATGAAGGAGGCAGTAGCTGTTCTAAAAGCCTTCAGTAATTAGGGCTATTTAAGATATAGTGTTACTACTCTCTGTTTATTCATTTACTGGTTTTCATTCCACTGAGAAAGATCACCACTTTACAGGGAAAATACTAAAATCTGTAATGGCAAAGCACTGTCCTTGACTAATGATTAATTTGTTTCAGTAACACGGGACATCCGTTAATCCAACAGTTCATTTTCAGCTTTCTGTTATTGCTTTACACTTTAGGAAACACCAATACTTGTATTCTTGTGTTCCAGTATTTGACTCAGAGCAGCTGGGATCCAAGTATACAGAGCAACAAGCATGTTGCAGAACTTACTGTGAAATGACAGCCATCCCACTCGCAATACTAAAAGCATGTTCAAATCAACACCCAGCTTTGTTAGGCTGTCAATTAAGACTACAGGAAAGACAAGGGAAAATACTGCAAACATCTAAGTGCATATGACAGCTGGAAAAGAAAAAAATAAAATAAATCATATAATCTATTTAATTATATATAAACATGGTGTAATGTTATTTTGAGTTGCTGTTTAGGATCAAGATTATTTAATGAAACAAAAGAGCAGCTTTTAGGACACTGAGATATGCCAGCATCAAGGCCTAATAACCACCAGCCACAAGTGTGATCATACCACTCACACCGTTTATAAATGAAGATAGGGAAATTCAGGAACAGGATGAGTTACATTTTTTTTTAAAGTAGCTCATCATTGTATGGAAGAAAACTGCTGTAAAGCTGAAGATTAGCGTATTTTTTGGATAAATGACAAGGTATGAATTTTGTTGACAAGTTATTTTGTTAAAAGATTAAGTATTTTTCTGCCACGTTTGGTGAGAAAGCAATCTGTAAGAAAAGTCCACAGTTTTTATGACCTGTTCTCTATCAGAGTTACAGAATTCTGACCTCTGAGAAGCCAGTGACAAAAACCCTAGTAACACCAACAGTCCTGGAGCAGGATTTGGTCGTGTACTTATTAGTGTTTCACTCAATAAAAACATACTAGCAGCATGTCTTGGTTTGTACAATATCGGTACTGTTTCCTCTGCAACCAAATGCCAGCACTCACAGAGATGACCATTCAGTATTGTAAGTTCTCTGGGATGACAGACAAGAAAAAGCAGACAGCTCTAAAGACAGCAGCAAGCTAAGTATGGTATCCATTGGATTACCTGCAGTCTTGTCTTGTGAGTTTGCTTCTTTGACAAAGGATAATATCAAAGAGACGTGTTCTTCCTGGAAAATGTTCCATAATTGAAGCCCTTGTACTGCTCAAATAAAAGGGTATCAAAACCCTGTCTATGACTCTGAAGGAGTGCCTCACTGATGTCCTTTTTATAAAAGGTTTTAGGTTTTTATTTTAAAAAAGGTAACTCCCAAAATTAAAAATTGTGGTTTATGTCTTTCAACCAATGAACTTTTTTAGTCTTTCAGTAAGAAAATGAGTATTTCAGTAACTTTCAATGAAATATAGATGAAAATAAATTTACAACACTTTGGAAATTATCACAGCATGCACATTGTTAGTATTTACTGTTTTTTACTGCTGCAACTTGAGGCCAATTCTTTTTGCTTGTTACTTGGGAGAAAAGACTGACACCCACCTTGCTACAACCTCCTTTTAAGTAAAAAGATCATCATGATAAGCCAAAAATAAAAGATAAATTTCTGTGTCTTCTAACACTGTGGAGAGTTTAGATAGGAGGAGGCCAGCTATCTCAGAGCAGAACACTCAAAAAACCCTAAGGCAATGTGGTCAGGTGCATCCGAGTATGAAAGCAGAGCAGCTATTCTCAGAACACGTTCATATGTTTCAGATAGCAGATCTGCTATTTGCATGAGGGAAAGAGATGAAAGATGCCAATACAAAAGTTCTTCTAAGATGTGTATGAAATTTACCCACATGGAATGAAGACTAGCATCTAGAAGACACATTTTCATGACTGATTCTGGGTCTTCTTTGCTTCAGGCAGAGTAAGGAATCAACTCACTTTTGTATTTTAGCAAAATCTGTCTTTTTCTGCAACTTTTACCAGAATGTGACACTTCAATATTAAGAATTATGAATGCCTACTGATCTAGAACTGATGTAAAATATAATAGTATCATTATGCTAGCTTTACTGTTCTTAACAATCAAGGGTGCTACTGGTTGTTAATTGTGGTATAGTGCAATTATTTTCTTTTTGTAGTTTTGTTACTGAACATTTTTCTCTTTATGGATTTCTTTCATTTCTCAATGAAAGGGATCAACATGGCAACAGTGGTCACAACAATCAGCAGTAATGTTACAGAACTTTTGATCATAGAGAATATTTCCTGAGAACAGCCAATAGGCAAATTGTCAACACATTTCACTAGGATAAAAGAACTCACATTGAAGTTGTTAATGTGTTTAGTTCAAATCAGACACAAATCTACGTTTTACATTTCACCAATGTATTTGGTATCTGAAGAAATAAACAGGATGTTGAAATAAGAGAGTTTTCTGAAAACTCTGTTTTTGAGAAGACAGTGTTTTCTGGGGAAGAATCATTTCACCTGAAAGTCACAATAAGCTTTTGGATATTTGCTTCTTAGAGAAAGTAACTTATTAGCAAATCACAGTAGAAACCTCATACAAGCATCAACAAAGTGTACTTAAATTAGCAACAATGAGATACCAGTGTTTCAGAAAGTCTTGTTTTCATGCAGACCCAGTTTGGGAAAAACGTCAAATCTTTTTGGTAATAAACATAAAAAGGAAATAATAGTAAATAACAGTGACTGATGTTTTTTACAATGCTAAACTTTTACTCAAAAGTTTAAAAAGTATATGGCATTTGCACTAGTAATTAAGGAAAGCACTGTAAACATCATTAAGATAGGAATAAAATCAAGAAGTAGTATTTTAAGAATGCTTTCTCTAATGTGATTTGAATTAAATTAATAACACAATCCCTCCAATGATCACAACAGAGTTACTAAAGTAAATTTGAACATGGCCTGGGATCTCTTAGTCTTCTAATCACAAAATGTGTTTACTTCCCCAGAAGATTGTATTCAATATTTCTATTGCAAAATAAATATTAACAGCCATTCATAGTCTCTTAATTCATCTGGGTAAATAACTGTAACCTTGCCTTCATGGTAGATGGATCTTTCACAGTAATTTTTTCACAGAAATTAGTCTGAAGCAATGAAAAGGAGGTCAGACATTTCATTATATATACTTTTTCCCTTCATGAAGACAGCATAAGATTAAACTTTAAAACCCTACTGGAAGGCACTCAGGTATTGTTAAAAATTGTAGGATAATCTATACTAAATACTTATAATATGAGATCCTTCAGAATAACTAAACCGTGTTCCTCCTGCTTCTTCCCTTTAACCTTGAAAGGAAAGCAGCAGTTGCAATGCTTCATGTTTCGGAAGTTATTTACTCTATTGTCTGTATGTAAGAGCCCTGCTCAATAGCTGGGTCACAGAAAACTAAGATAACTGGGCAAACACTTTAAATGTAGTGTTGAATCTCAAGACCTGCAGCCTGATTTACAACTAGATCCTTTATTTTTACTACTCTTCATCAGGATAAGGACTCTTTACCCTAAAGGAAAATCAAGACTTTTTTTCAGTCTGGGGTTAAATCTAATTATTGGCTAAAAGTTAAAAGCAGTGAACAATACAGTAAGTATCTCCTTTTGGAGCAAAGTTGCTGGTGATTCCCCTGGGAGGCTTCTAACCTATGCTCAAATGGAGCTAGTGCTCTGAGATGTACTTCTGGATGGCAGGTACTCCTGCACTAATAGAGGTACTGAACCTGCTGGAAGACACATGGCTTTCAAGTCTTGGAAATGTCTTAGAAAAATTATGCAAAAGAAACATTAGCAGAGGACCATGAGATGTTCTCCAGAAAAATATTTGATAAAATCAAAACATAATTGCATGAGTCATCTATGTGTCTGAGCTTATTCCGACTGCAGTTGGGCAAATATGCATTTCCTAAGCATCTATTTACCTGTATGCTGTCAGAAACTGGAGACAGCACTAGACTGAGCCTTTGGTCGACTCCATATGGCAGCTCTTACATTCTCATGAAGGTCTGAACAGCCAATATATACTATCATCAGTTTTAATAATCAGAAATTATAAAATTAGGCTCTACAGAAATACTTGGGTGATATAAATAATGCTATCATGCAGGGATATGAGTTAATTATTGGCACCATAGTAAAACTGTTATGCTGCTGCTATCTCAGTTATTTCTGCAGTAACTTATCCACTTTCTAGCAGTGGCGACCTACAATGACGGACGAGGAAGAAAGAGCTGAAATTAAATTGGAAGAAGTAATAAATAAGATAAAAGGTAGGAGTATTTGTACTTGTCCGGTTCTATATTGTCTTCATTTCTTTTCCTGTGCCACATTTCCACTGACATAAGGAGATAATTTAAAACATCAAGGAAACCCATGTCTGTCTGTGCTGAATTACTGCATTCATATTTCTACTTGTTTGTAGCAAACTAGAGCCATATTAAGCCCAGCTATGCAGGCGAGTCATAGAGGCCATTTTCATTTAACAGGCATCTTTAAATACCACTCATTTAACTTGTACTCCGTACCATAAGCAGGCACTATTTGTACCATACTATCCTAATTACCAGAAATTTGCACAAGTAAATAATTAAAAGATTAGTTACTTTCATGCTAAATATAATGTGCAGTATTAATCTGCTTTGTTTTATTAGAATAACTAATGTGATGTCCTATACGCGGATCAATTTAAAATTATGCCAGATTCATGGCAGGGGGAAACAAGAACAACAAACAATACACAGATGTTATTTCTGCTTAAATTCTCCATGTAAATTACAAACTCTTGTTAGGTTAGACTAGGCCTTCTTTGCAGAGCACAACATCCAGATGGAATCACATCTTTGTCTCTATTTTTTTAAAAGTAAAGTAACCAAACATCTTTCAAACAACACTCAGCCTGCTTTGTATTTCCTTATTTGATCACCAAGACTATTGGGTTTTTTTAATATTACTTCTCAATATAAATCCTAGAGATGACAGCGAAATGCAGAATTTTGGCAAAAGATGAGAGGTACATGAGGCAATTTCATGTGTTGCTGACACCATCACTGTAGGAAGGAGCTTTCTGTCTAACATGGAATTCTGAAGAGGTGATGACACATTTCTCATGAGCAGTGTGCAATTAAGCATAGAGTATTCCTACAGCTCCTCCAAAACAAACTATTGTACAGAAGAAACATCTCTTCCACATGCTACATATTCCAGGACATTTTATTGTTCTTTTCTTTTCTTTTCTTTTCTTTTCTTTTCTTTTCTTTTCTTTTCTTTTCTTTTCTTTTCTTTTCTTTTCTTTTCTTTTCTTTTCTTTTCTTTTCTTATAGGGGTTGGAAGGGACCTCTAAAAATCACCTAGTCCAACTCCCTTGTTAAAGCAGATCCACCTAGATCAAGTCACATAGGAACTCATGCAGGTGGGTTTTGAAAACCTCCAGAGGAGACTCCACACACTTCCTGGGCAGCCTGTGCCAGGGCTCCCTCACCTGAACAGTGAAATAGCTTTTCATTATGTTCAAGTGGAACTTTTTTTCTTCAACCTCTTGCCCATTACCCCTTATCCTGTCAGTGGAGACAACAGAAAAAAGTGTCACCCCATCCTCTTGACAGACACCTTTCAAATACTTGCAAGTATTAATGAGATCCCCCCTCAGTCTCCTCTTCTGCAGGCTAAATAGCCCCAGTTCCTGCATCCTTTCCTCATACGAAAGATGCTCCAGTCCCCTGATCATCAGGTGTCCCTGTGTTGGAGTCTCTCCAGAAGTTCTCTGTCCCTCTTGAGCTGGTGAGCTCAGAACTGGACACAGGACTCCAGATGAAGCCTCACCAGAGCAGAATAGAGGGGGAACAGAATCCCCTCGGCCTGCTGGCCACACTCTTCTTGATGCATCCCAAGATGCCATTGGCCTTCTTGGCCATGAGGGCACGTTGCTGGCTCATGTTAAGTTTATTATCAACCAGGACTGCCAGATCTGTCTCTCCAGAGCTGCTCTCCAGCAGGTCAATCCCCAGCCTGCACTGGTGTTCCTCCCCAGGTGCAGGACTCTGCACTTGCCCTTGTTGAACCTCATGAGGTTCCTCTCTGCCCAACTCAAGCAAGCCGAGATCTCCTGCTGAATAGAGAGTCCTTAATAGATACAAAACTGCAACCTATCACCTCCCTGAATCTGAGAAAGCAAGCCCTTAGGTACCGTTTCCAAATGAGAGAGCTGAGCTATCCCTATAATTCGGAGATAAGGAGGAACTACAATATATAAGGATCATTAAATATGTTTCTTAATAAGGTTCAACACATTATTAGGAAATAATTGACAGTTTATCAATGAGCCAGAAAACTATAACCACTGTAATGCTCTCTCTGACCGCTTTTGCAGATGAAAATTGATTTGGTTTTGTTCATCATAATTAATCTGACTTAAAGTCAAAATTCTATTTCTTTATTCTGATAGGTTGCTTAAAGTTAAAGATACACTCTTAGGATATACTTTCATACTTTTGCACAGCATATGACTTCCCAAACACATTTTTATTCATCTTGTCTCTGCCTTGGATATACTAACCATTTCTGAGAGTAATACTAAATTAGAGAAAAGAATAAAAGATAACTACTTTAGCTTAGTTACATATTTTTTCAGGGAAAAAATGTGCTGCATATATTCCAAAAACTTATCTCCAAAATACTTTTATGGAACTGCCCTTTATGTCATAACCTACTTTGAAAAGATAGTTGTTAGCAAGAGAGACAGATGTACCAATATACAATATTTTTCTGCTGATAATCAGCCATGAAGTTTGTATATTCCTCCCAGCATCAGAAATCAACCATTTAAAATATTCCAGATCCTATAAAGCTAATAACTGTCAAAGAGTATTTTAGATTCTACATTATTACGATAAGATAGCAAAGATTTTTCTTTGCATAAGTTTACATTTTATCTTGTAAAATATTGTGGGAAAATGCAACAAAGCAGAAATATATAAGGCAAATAAAATTTATTTATATTGCCAACATATGTGGACTATTTCTCACCCATTCTCAGGAAGTGAGCTACGTTTGAAAACTATGGCAGATACCATAGTGAAACATCTTTCAGAAATTAAAAATGTTTCAAAACAGTTTTGTGACAGAGTATTTTAGGTCAAGAAGAACACGTTCATGTGTAGTAAAAATGCCTCCTGTTAAATGCAAAATGAAGTTTACATGTATGATTAAAAGCAGAAAAAGCACTTTTGGGTGGTAGTGCAAATCATTATTTTTAGTTAGATATTAAACTGAACTTTTGAAGAAATAATATGCAACTCACACAACTAGGGAGAAAACTGTTGTAAAGCAAGTCAACCAATGACTTCATGTACCTTGTGCAACTGATAGTATTGCTTAGCACCTACTCCTCCTTGCTCTTCCGCCGTCCATAGCACCAAGCGCAGCGTCCTTTTTGGGCGAAGTCCTAAAACATCAATTTAAATATTGGTTTTAGTACTAGATATCCATATATTTAAGCAGGTTTTCTATTGCTTTCCACCATCTGATAGATGAAAAATCCAAGTTTCCTTTACCAGTCACCTTTACCTTCACTAAACACAACCCATTTCGAGTGTGGGATTTGTTGTTAAGAGTAGTTTTTGCTTTTTTTGGAGGGAAGGACTGATATGCAAAGAGGGAGTCCATGTAACAAAGGAGTGGGATGTTGTGGTGCTGCTAACAGTTGCACATTTTGGAGACATATTATAGATATCTGAAAACCATAACATAAAATAAATACCTTGATAGATTTCTGAGACATATGCTGCTGTCATTGTGGTGGCCTGCAGTAAGCAATGCACACCCGCTTTCAGTAGATCCAAATCAAATTTTTATGAGAATTATCATTGATTTGTCATGGTTAATTTGTTACAATTAATTGAATATGAGCTGATGGATTTTTATGAGAAATATTTACCCATTTCAAGAACAGAAATATCTCCAGAATTATTTTCCTTTTTATCTGAGAAATGAAAAGCAACAATCTGTACTTTAGAATCTGAAATAGAATCAGCCTCTGAATGTATGCACAGCTTTTTAAAACAAGGCAAACACAAGACCATTTTCCATTTTGCTGTGGTAGCTCAGTAAGAAAGATAAGTTCTCAGATAAATTTTTAAACCATTTCTGCCATGGTGGAACTGAACAGATAGAAGTTGTTGCTCTTTATTTATTTGATTGATTCTATTCATAAACTAATACATTTGAGACATCAAACCTGAGAGCACAGAAAAGCAAACAGATCAAAAATAGTGTTCTCTGTGCAGTGTAATGCTGATCACGTTTGAGCAAAAATAAAGTCCCCAAAACTAATTTTTTTTAAGATAAAGCATAAATTATCACACACACACATGCACAGATGTCTGCGCCAAGGAGAAATAATATCAGCATCACTGTCAAAACATATTTCATTTCCTAGGTGAAATGGATGAAGTTTACAAATTGATCTGACCATTTTTTTTTCTCTTAACTCAGTGAAAATCAATGAAGATTTCTTTATTAAAACTACATGCTAGAAATCCTCATAACTGAAGGCAGAGTACACAAGGAATACTCAAAATCTGAAGAAAACACCTTGGATTTTCCAATATTTCATATAGAAGGAAGTGTAAACAAGTGGTTTAGAGGTATATTTTCTGAGTGTTGATCTAATGGCTTGCAAACAGAAAGGTCATCAAACTTCATCATTTTAAAGACAATCCCTTTGCACACATCCTTCATTTTTCAAATCAACCAATTGGCCAATGAGGTAAAATTGAGATAAGAAAATAGCAAGTGTGTTGAAGTTAAAAAGATTTTAGACCTCAAATAACCACAAATGTGTCAACAGCTTGGTTAGAAGAGGTGGCTTTAAAGAAGAAAAAGTGCTGAGCATAAAACATAGAGCAGTTGGTCCTGTAGCACATTTTCAATGGCCCTGAGGTTTAAGTGGAAAATAGAGGTATGTTTGTGGTACCACAAATTACAAAGACCTAAAGCTCAGTCTCCAGCCCACCACTCCAAGTCTCTGAAAGCAGCTTTGGTAAGAGATGCCTGAGACAGAGAAGTCGCATTTTCTGCCTCCTCCCAGGCAAAAATCAAGACATTTTAGTCTGCCACTGCTTCCCTAAGGGGAGCTCAGGTCGGTGACTGGGAACATCGCATGCAGCTAAGTGTTCTGTAACCCCAGTTGGTCTCTCCAGCTCTGCAGGAGTTTTAGAAGGTATCGGGTCAAAAATTTGAGATTCTTATAGTCTCTTTCTAGTCCATCATTACATCTGTCCGTTACAGCTGGGGAAATAAAAAAAGCCCTGCAGAGCTTTGGTCTTTCCGGTCCCAAAGGTCATATGTTGGCTCTTCCAATCTCACAGATTTCTGTCAGTAGATTCCCTTGTGTGTTCTACTGAAATTAAATGGTCAGGTTAATAAAAAAAAAAAAAAAAAGCTATAGAAGTAGTTATTTGAGATATAAACCAAAATCTACAGAGCAAAAATATAATTTCCTCGTTATCTTTATCTGAAAATGATAAGTATTTATCTACCTGTTATTAAAAACACAGCTATTATGACCAAAGAACAATAAAAAAATCCAATATTCACAAGTAAAATTACTAAGAATAGTCACAATGCATGTTTTTATTAAAAATTATAAGGTACTATACTGAGGTTACAATATATATTTTTTAATTAAGTTTAACTACTTTGGCTTGCTTCTTAAAAAGTACTGTTTCCTAAGCAAGGTAAGATCTCCATAAAATAATAAGCCTTGCAGATCACAACCCAAATATGTATTGAAAAGGCAAGAGAAAATAGCCCTTGGACTAGATGGGTGATGGTTGTACCTTGTAGAGGGGTAGGTATCAAATTTTAAAATGAAGTAAAAGTGTTTCACAAATAAAGTAGGGTCTCTTTCATTTTTATCTACATACATGACATATAATATGGCCTAAAAAAAATAAAATAAGATATCAGAAGAAAAGAAAATAAGTAAAATTACCCAGATCATTTCAATAGATTCTTTTGGCAAAGTGCAGCAGGTTATAATGGCATTTGTTGATGCATCAGTGCCCGAATCCTACTGTGTCCTCCCTGGGTCACTGGGATCTGATATTATATCACTCAAATAAAAGCTAAAGATCTCAGTATCTGCTCAAAACCACTGAAATCTCAGTTTCTACCCTACTGCAACATCTCAACAAAGAGGGTAGCAAGGTTTTACAGAAGGATAACATTGGAAATGTGATAGTTGGTGCTCAAATGAATTGTTCTTTCTAAGCTCAAATAACTACAACAAAACGATAACAACTATAGATCCTCCTCCAGTTACAGATTAATTTACAAATATCTAATATTTTAGAAAAATGAGGTAAGAGGTTTTTTTCTCTCTGCCTCACCCTTGACAGGGACACACAGTCATAGTTTACCACAAAAGTGCGATTTACTAATCAATCTCTATATTCTTATCATTTATCCCAAGCACAAAAAATCCAGTAGGGCACTTGGGCTACTAAGTTAAAGGATGTGATTAAAAGAAAACATCTGTCATTAAGGAAATGTGCAGTAAGTACACCAGGACACTTGCAGTACTATACTCCTTCTGAGCTGGAGTAGTTGCTAGCTAGCCCTTTTATGCTCTTGCACATCACAAACACTTCAGTCATACCAAGATGCAACTCATATTAACTCTGGTTTTGAGTTCTTTTAAATCATCCCAGAGTGCTCATATTTGCCGGTGTCAGCAGCAAGCCCAGATTAGCCAAAAAAAGATTTGTAACTAAGCTTTATTAACTAATCAGCTTGACTTTAAGCTCAACTACAATGATATATTTTGCCAAAAGCTTTTCTGTCAGAACTTTTTTAGTAGATAATTGTCATCAGATATTACAGATACACATGCACATATAGAATCATAGAATGGTATGGATTGGAAGGGACCTTTAGAGATCATCTAGTCCAAAAGTTCATAAACAATGATGGATGACACCAAACTGGGAGGACTGGCTGATTCCCCAGAAGGCTGTGTTGTCATTCAGTGAGATCTCAACCGACTTGAGAGCTGGGCAGAGAGGAATCTCATGAGGTTCAACAAGGGCAAATGCAGAGTCCTGCATCTGGGAAGGAACAACCCTATGCACCAGCATGGGCTGGGGATTGACCTGCTGGAGAGAAGCTCTGCAGAGAGAGACCAGGGAGTCCTGGTTGATAATAAACTGAACATAAGCCAGCAATGTGCCCTCGTAGCCAAGAAAGCCAATGGCATCCTGGGATGCATCAAGAAGAGTGTGGCCAGCAGGTCAAGGGAGGTTCTACTCCCCTCTACTCTGACTTGGTGAGGTCTCATCTGCAGTTTTGTGTCCAGTTCTGGGCTCCTTAGCTCAAGAGGGACAGGGAACTGCTGGAGAGAGTCCAGTGCAGGGGCACCAAGATGATCAGGGGACTGGAACATTTTTCATACGAGGAAAGACTACGGGAACTGGGGCTGTTTAGTCTAGAAAAAGAAGAGATTGAGGGGTGATCTTATTAATATTTACAAATATCTAAAAGGCGGGTGTCAGGAGGTTGGGGTGTCCCTTTTTTCTGTTGTATCTAGTGACAGGACAAGGGGTAATGGGATGAAGCTGGAACACAAAAAGTCCCATTTAAATATAAAAAATCTATTTTACTGTGAGGGTGAGGGAGCCCTGGCACAGGCTGCCCAGAAGGGTTGTGGAGGCTCCTTCCTTGGAGGTCTTCAAGAGCCACCTGGACATGTTCCTATGCGACCTGATCTAGATGGACCTGCTTCTGCAGGGGGGTTGGACTAGATGATCTCTAAAGGTCCCTTCCAACCCCTACCATTCTGTGATTCTGTGCTTCTATGAAACACATTTTAAATTAATTTTAAATCTAAAATGGATATTTTCTAGATGTGAGAGTGTTTATTAAATCCACACATATTCTTACACATGTGGATGATCACACTGTGTTAAGACAATTACCAGGATGCTATATAGGACTTGAATTTTATGTTCTATGTATCATGTTCATGCTTGATAGATTCCCACATAGTGAAACTGAAATGTATAGTTCAGTAGAAAACCAGACAAATTATGGTCAACTGTCACATATAATGTAAAACAATAAACCTGCTTCAAGCTCAATATATCACATAAGCCCGGAGAGAGAACTTGAATTGTGTCTTTTTTTCTTAATCACAGTAAAGCTCAATAGTGTAAACACTACATTTCCTTCAGTAAATATTTTCCCATTTCATGAACATAAATTTTTACTGAAGGGGAGGATTAAGTAGAAAGACACAGCATTTTCTAAGAAGACAGTGATGGTGGTGAATCAGACTTCTTCAAGAGAGGTCATCGTATTGTTATAAAACTGATCATCTCTTGAAAATATAAAAAGCATTCAATTTCTGTGAAAAAGACCTCTGTTAAGCTGCCAATGTAATACTAATAATGTGGAACATTCCCATCCTTCAGCTACACTACAATAGCAAAATTCCACTTCTGTAACGTACTTTGTACCAGCAGAAATTACTCAAGCAAGAGCCAAGCTCAAATTCTGCTTTTAAAAACAGTATGTCCCATCTACTACTTTTTGGAGCTAAACGTTTTAGCTGGACATCTTTAATTTTCTCCCAGGCATAGTACAAAACATTGACACTCTCACTTGATATTCCATCCTACAAGTCTGACTTAAAAATTATGCTATGAATAATCTGTAGAAGGTTCTGATATGCACCTAATACTCCAGTCATCCATGGCACGTTCATGTAATTGCATTCTGGTTTTAAAGAATTCCTTTGATGGCAAGCTGAAGGTTTAGAGTTTGGCATTTGAAGACACACAGCATCAGCAAACACAAGCACTATCCTTATGATGAGGCACTTTAATACTAGCTTGTCCTCATCCTTTTTAACTTATTGTAGTATCAACTGGGTTTGTCTGAAAACAGTGTCTTCTTAGCAAATTATGTCTTAGTCTTTGAATTTCTTCCATGCTATGCCTCTTGCTTTCCCCATCCTCCCTCCTACCCTGTCTTTTGTTGCACAGTTCTCATGAAAATTTCCCAAGTTTCTGTGATCTTCTGGAAAAAAAAAAAAAAAAAGCAGTTTCTGGTGCATATTTTAGGGTCAAATTAGATACATCAATAGTCATTCTTAGTTACTCTGATTTGCATACTACACACCAGCAGTCTCTTTATACATCATTAAAATCCTCTCCAAACTAGAAATGCTCTGATTTGTTTTTTTTTAATCTGGTCAAATATTCAGAGAGTTTTTTCATTTTCTTTTAGATTTAATCTGCTAAAGTGGAAAATGTTTCACTCATTAACAGATTGGGAAATGGGAGATTTTCTGAAATTTCCAGAATCTCAGCAAATGCTCAATTTGCTGGTTTAATTAAACTGCTGGGCTTCACGGCAAGTTACATATTTTAGGTCTCATTACACTGCCTACTTTCTAAATCATTTCTATTTTTAGTTATAATAGTCTCTGTTCTGATCTAGACCTCAAGTGAGCTATCGAATAAGGTCACTTTCACCAAGCCACAATAACTTTTTAAGCACTTTTTTTGTCTAATGGACACTACACGGTTTTGGTGTTGTAGTCGTCTTTTCCAGAGTAAAAGTCCACACTTTGCAGTTTTGACTCTGCTAGAGGTCCCAAAAGGCTATGGTCTCCATACAGGAAAGATGCATAAATTCCTAACATTTGCTACCCTGTTTGTATGGCTTTTGACATAGAAGTTGGGAAGGTTCCAATATTCTCAAGTATTTTACAGATTATTGCCCAATTTGTGTGTTCTGTGGCATGGGCAAGCATTGTTTGAGACAAAAAGCTCTTATTCTTAGCATACTGTTTCTCTGTCTAATTTAAAAGAATATACATATAGCAATAAACTGCAATTTACAAGATGACAGTAATAATGCAATTAATCAAGGATGTCCAGACTTTTTCCTCTGAAGACTAAAATGACTCGATTCCAAACCAGCAGGATTTTTTTTGGCTTTCATTATGGTTAGAAATACAATCCTCTATGATTCAAACGACTAACCACATTATTTGTGAAGAAAGGTACTTGGCTATTTAGGTGCTTATTTAAGATGAAATTGGGGAGCTTTTGTATGAAAAATAGTGATCTAATGGAGAAATATAAGGCAATTCATGTTATAGGTTTCAAAAGTAAGACAAAGTGCAACTAAAAAAAAATGGTCTTAGTGTTTCTTAAACCCTGACTATAATATATTCCTAATTCTTCTAGTGAAGCACAAATTAGACATAGAAAACAGCTTTTTGCTTGGGAAATTCCCTTTGTTTTCTTCCTAAAATAGTCTAATGCAATACAATCTGCTTGAATTTTCTCTGTTGATAAGGGTTCTGTTTGCAGCACAGACTGACTTGTGAAGATCTGAAGAAGAGAGAAATGAGATCTCCTGGAAAAGAGGTGTGGTATCACAGGAAGAAGGCAAAAAATGGGCAGGTCAAGGGCTGGATAGTAGAAAATGGAATTGGAGGCAGAAGCCAAGCTGTGCGCTGCAGGCTAATCTGAGGACTGAGGCTGGGGTATTCTCAGAACCATGTTTTGGGGAGTAAGAGGACAAGAATATGCCACAGCTGTAAAGTTGGAGCAGCACTTTGGGCAGACCCTTGCTAAGAAGCTGTAGGGAGATGGCAAGTCCTGAGGTGAGCCTAGCTAGGGAAGGACTGGGACTTGCAGAGCTCCACTGGTATTGATGGCAATACCATGAGAAACTGAGATTAATCCAAGCAATTATTTTCTCTTTTTTTTAGAATGTTGAGACTTTATGCCAGAATAGAAAGGACACAGTTTATGACAGAAGAGTGGAGGTGGGAGAAGTCAAAGATTTAACATTGATTAATTTTAAGAAAACAACTGAATATACAAGAAGAAATGACAAGGAAGGAGCTGGGTATACAAGACTGAAGGGGAAAGCTGTGAATGATTTGCAGTCTGGTAACTAAAAATAGCATGGATAAACTTTTTGACTGGAAAGATGGGAAAAGAAGAAGGAAGACAAGCCCAGAGCCTGATGTGATAAGCTGCAATCGAGTCAGATTGCAACACTACCAGAGCGAGGGTTTCTCTGAGAGCCACTTCCTTGCCACTCATCAGCACAGCTCAGGGAGAGCTCAAACAAGAAGCGCTGACAAACATAATCTTCTCTATGTGGGGAAACAGTGTGGTGTCATGAAGTCAATTCAAGTCAGGTACAAAAAAATAAAAGCAAAGGAAACCTGCTACTTGCTGGTATAAAACAGTAAATAACTGAGTCAGTAGAAGACTCCTTCCCTCCCTTCCCTGCTCTGATCCTGTTGCCATGTTCTTGAGTCCTGCTAAAGAAGGAAGACACTGTTAACCTTTAAAGCACATCTTATTCCTTTTTAGGAACACCTTCTTCCTTAAAGGACATTTCATAAAATCATGATGCAGAGAGGCCATGCAGGGCCCTGCTCCCTCATGCTCTAGGATTATAAGCAACAACCATAGAATCATAGAATCATAGAATCATAGAATGGTAGGGGTTGGAAGGGACCTCTAGAGATCATCTAGTCTTACTGAGTGGTGCCCTACCTTCCCCCTCTGCCACCTTGCTCTTTCAACCAGAAAAGCCTCAAATCACAGAATCACAGAATCTCAAGGGCTGGAAGGGACCTCGAAAGATCTTCTAGTCCAACTCCTCTGTCAAAGCAGGAGGTCCTAGAGCAGGTCACACAGGAACTCATCCAGAAGAATGTCCCCAGAGAAGGGGATTCCACAACCCATCTGGGCAGCCTGTTCCAGTGCTCCATCACCCTCACAGTGAAGAAATTCTTCCTTGTATTTCTTTGGAACCTCCCATGTTCCAGCTTGTACCCGTTGCCCCTTGTCCTATCATTGGACATCGTTGAGAACAATCTGGCTCCATCCTAACACCTGCTCTTTATGTATTTGTAAACATTAATGAGATCACCTCTCAGTCTCCTCCAAACTAAAAAGCCCCAGGTCCCTCAGCCTTTCATCAGAAGAGAGGTGCTCCACTCCCTTCATCATCTTTGTGGCCCTGCGTTGAGCTTGCTCCAGCAGCTCCGTGTTCTTGAACTGAAGGGTCCAGAACTGGATACAATATTCCAGATGAGGTCTCATGAGGGCAGAGGGGGAGGAGAACCTCTCTTGCCCACATCCCTTCTAATACACTCCCTGATGCCATTGGTCTTCTTGTCCACAAGGGCACTTTGCTGGCTCATGCACATCCTGCTGTTCACCAGCACCCCCAGGTCCCTTTCCCCTACACTACTCTCTAAGAGTTCATTCCCCAAACTGTACTGGTACATGGGATTATTCCTTCCCATATGCAAGACTCTATATTTACCCTTGTTCAATTTCATTAGATTTCTCTCTGCCCAACTCTGCAGCCTGTCCAGGTCTCACTGAATGGCAGCACAGCCTTCTGGTGTGAGTCACTGTCCCCAGTTTAGTATTGTCAGCAACTCCACCTGGCTTATCTTTCCTAAAAAGTTCATAGCCATCCATGACCACATTCCAGTCATGTGAGGTGTCCCACCATGTCTCTGCAATAGCCACCAGATCATAACCCCTTGCCTGGTACACAGGCTTCCAGCTCCTCCTGTTTATTCCCCATGCTGTGTGCATTGATGTATAGGCATTTTGAGAAGGAAGCCAATTGTGTAGGATTCACTCCCAACGCTGGCTTTCTACCCTTAGGCTCAACTCTAGCGGGCCTGGTTTTATCCACTTCCCCCTTCAATATTAGTTTAAAGCCCTTTCTATGAGCCCCACTAACTCATTTGCAAGGATCCTTCTCCCGCTTTGAGACAGATGAACTCCACCTGTCACCTGACCTGTTACCTGTTAGAAAATTTCACCATGGTCAAAAACCCCAAAGTTGTGTTGGTGGCACCAGCCACTTGTTTGCCTTATTTGTTCAGTATTCCTCCCTGCCATGAGAGGGATGAGGGAGAACACTACTTGTGCTCCCAAGCCATCTAGCATTCTCCCCAGTGCCTTGAAGTCCTTTTTGATAGTTTTTGAACACCTCTCTGTAACTTTGTCAGTACCAACCTGCATTACCAACAATGGGTACTAGTCAGTTGGCTGCATCAGATCAGGAAGGTTCCTGGCAACATCTCTAACTCAGGCCCCAGGGAAGCAGCAGACTTCTCTGTGGGATGGGTCCGGTTGACATATGGGGCCTTCAGTCCCCTTCAGAAGGGAATCACCTTCTACTATAACCCTCCTTTTGTTTTTAATTGAAGTAGTCCTAAGACGCGACAGTGACTGAGTCACCTTGGGCGCCTCCTCAAGTAGCCCTACATATTCATATTCCATTGCCTGATTCTCAACATCCAAAGCCCCATATCTGTTGCACAATGGCAACTGGGGAGGAGTGGGTGGCCAGGAAGAGATCCACCTGCCTCCCTGAGAAGGGACCTGTATCCTACCCCTTCCATCTCTTAGATCCCCTTTGTTAACCCAATTAGAAGATGATAGAGGATCCTGTACTTCTTGTGAAGACTCAACTTGTTGCTCACACCTCAGAGATTGTAGATTCTCAGTCCACCAACCTATCTGTCCCTCACACTCCCTGATGCTTCTGAGACTTTCCACCTCTTCCTTGAGTTCAACCATCAGGCTAAGCAGGTCATTCACCTGGTCACATTGAACACAGGTGTTGTCTTCTATGTCATCTGCTAAGAGTGCCAGACCCCAGCACTCCCTGCAGCCAGAGACCTGGAAATTTACATGTTTATGAGAGACCTCTGTCTGGGTCACCACATTTCTGTTAGACTGTCCTCAGAGATGAGACAGAAAATGCAACAGATGCATTTATCTCTGCACATTGAAAATATCTACCTTAAAAAAAACCCGACAGTAAGAGCAAGATGCCCCTGACTTCATCCAGGAAGGATTTCAGCATTTCACCATGTCAGCTGCATCACAGATGTGAAAAAATATCACAGTAGCCTGTGTCAACAGGTTTTTGTGATTTTTATCCATAAACAAAGCACATAGCTTATCTTGAACTTCATAGGCAAATTAAAGCTTGCAGAGAAGCAGCAGTTCACAGGACATGGGGTAACATTGTTATGGAGGGCTGTATGCATAAATGCACTGCTAGATTAACAAATTTTTATGCCTACAGTCACACCTCTGTTGTGCCAGCCCAGTATGGAAATTGAAAATTTAAGTATTTGACAAATATACATTCAACCAAATGTTGAAATGAATGAATAAATGGAGTTGCAGTGCAGCAGCATCTGCACATATTTCATACCAAGAAGCTTTAGTAGATTTGCAAAAGGTGAAGGTCAGAACAAAATGTCTAACTTTGGGGAAGTAGGAAGAATGTAAGAACAAAGGGTTAATACAAGGCATATTTAATTTTTAAAAACTCCCTACAGTAAAAGCAGTCATTAAATCATATTTCACAACATACCTCCTGGATAGCAAACAACTACACCACCACAGCTATAGGAAATTCAGAAAAATGTTTAACAAAATTATTGGCATGTAGGTTAAAACTGCAGTTATATGACTTCAATTAAACTAGCCAAAAAGGAATAACTGGAATGACTCCAGTTTTTTTAATAAAACATAACTTTAGTCCTCATATATTAGCCAGTGAATTTGGACTCAAGAAATTTAACTTCTTACAAAGACTGCAGTGAACTGCAGAAAAATCTGCCTTACGCTTTTCCAGTCACATTAGTCATGGGTATAATTCAGATGTGAGTTACAATTTCAATTTTAAATAAGTTTTAAGGGGGAAAAAAGGTCTAATCAACTCCTTATGAGTTAAATAAAATGCAATTTGGGTCATACCTTAAAATTCTGACACGCATTGTTTTAAAAACGTTTTTGTAGTTTTCTATGCCTTTCTCCTATAAAACAGAAATGTGGTTGTGTGAGACCCATGTTTACATCTATAATAAAGTTGATTTGTAATGCTGGCAAAGAGAAGAAACAGAGGAACTATGCAGAGCACCTACCACCATACATTTCTCCCTTTCTTGTGTGCATACAGATCATCACCTAGGAATTTAAGCAAGCCATGGAAAAGGTATGATGGCTGGGATTCATCAGGCTGCTGTAGCAGCAACCATAGAATGATAGGGCTGGAAGGGACCTTGAGAGATCATCTAGTCCAATCCCCAATTGTATCAGGTATCCTGCCTTTGGTGCAAAAGAGGAAAATGTGTCCTTTTCATCTACTTGACTCCTGATATTCGCTGGCTCTGGCAGCTCCCCATAGCAAATATTGTTTTACATGGAAGAACCAGGATTCCCAGAAGCACTTGGAGTCACAGAGCAGTACACTTCTTGATCTCACATGGTATGCAGACAAGACTGAAAATGAGCTCAGAGCACCAGACAGCAACCAAAATGGGGAAACACTCTATACCACAGTCCATCACTATAGTGGTCTTTGGAATGCAGCCTTTCCTGAAGTCTGTACTGACTACACCAACACAGGCAGGAGTTCAGAGAGCAGTAACTGTCAATGTCTGACACCACTGAAGTTCAAGCAATTGAAAGAGGTAAGTTTGCGATGTGGCAAATTCACAGCACAGCCACTGTGCTTCTTTCAAAGATGTACCTTGTAAACACACAGACCGAGCAGTAGCTGGTGGACACGTGCACCACTGGGTTGTCAGGGCACCAAGAGTTGGCTAGTAATGGAGCAAAAGAGACCTAAACATACATAGTCAGGGAAAGATAAAAGCACATTTCTAAACAAAGAGAAAGAGCTTGTGGGTAAATGTTGCTGAAAGAAACCTGGGATTATGAACAAAGGACCTGTTGACTATTTGATTCTTCCTGTACTAGCAGAGATGAGTCTCTGAAAATAAACTAGACTGTAGTGTCAAGTAGCAGACCCCATCAGCTTCTCTTCTCAACAGGAAAATAAGGAATTGTTTCCAGCTGTTTTAATTAAAAAGAGACACAATAGTTACCATATATTAAGTTTTTCAGAAGAAAGCAGTGAAATTCATCTATCAAAATCAACTGCATCTCTAACTCCAGCAGCCTCTTTACTGCAGTTAGGAGGTTTAAAATGTTATGCTTGGAAAGCTGACACTGCCATATGACCATCTTCTCTATTACTGTTGGTATTTAGTTCCCACAAGTTCCCTTTAAGGATCACACATCTCTAGTGCTGAAGCTTGAAGTGGCTTTGGCAGGGCACTCTCCTGGGGTGGGAGCAGGGCAGGGTGCCTTGGCTGGGAAATGCCACTCAAGTAGGTGATGCAGGAACACAGCTGGATTTAGAGCAAGAAGGTAGAGACGTCTAAAGCTCTGAAATCATCAGATACAAACTATCTCCTCTTGCTCAAACACATCATTACACTAGTATTAGTCCTGAGCAAGATCAGGATGGTGGCAGCCACAGGCTTGAATTGGTGGCAGGGGAACAAAAATACCTCCTTCACAGAAATTGGCAACCAACGTTCAGAGCAGGATCAAGTCCCACAGACTGTCTGTCCAACCTGTATAGACAACTGAAGGCAAAATATAGCACAAAAATAAATCTGGGCTAATTTAATGATGATTTTTTATGAGTAGCTGCTTAACTAGTCTTTTACCATACCTGGAAAGCCAGCTTCTTTTGTAAACCTCATGTGACACAAGGACAAAAGAAACTGTTTCAAATGACACCAGAGCATTAACCTGACTAACAAGGCATTGGCCATCTGCAGAGACATCCCTTCTTGCACACAAACTAACAAATGTAAAATCTGAGGATTATAAATGCCACCTGAAAACAAGATGGGTGTGAGGTTTCTAGACTGTAATTAGCAACACAGCTGTTGTTCTGCAAAACTAGAAAACCCCAATTTGCTTGAGTGCTGTCTCTTCTACAGCTTCCAAATGCCCTCACACCTCAACAGCTCATGCAACCCTCCATGGATTCCCTCAGCTTAAAGTCCTTCTGTCATCTTTAAATTAGCTCCCCCCTTATTTTCACTACTGCCATTGCAATATTTGCTACCTGTCACACAGGGTTTAGAGACAGATTTAAAAGGTGTTTACGTCAAAGCTACAAGTGTGCTGATTAACCAGGCATTCTTCCTAACTCTCTTTGTCCCAACTGGGACATAAATGCACTTGTCCACCTCTCTTCAACCATCCATTTGCAAAGAACATCTCAGAACTTCATATTCTAAGTATTTCTATGCCTCTACCAAATATAGTAAAAATTGACCAAAAGGTTAAAAACTGCAAGAGGCTGTGCTGTGGAGGGAGGCAGCTGCCAGATACAGCTGCAGGCAAACTGCAAATTGTACAAACTTACAGCCTCAGACACCCTGTCTGCAGTTATAAAGGGTAATTTCTTAAGCATCAGAAATCCTCAGCTAATCACAACAGCCCCAGCTCCAATGAAGGAATGGGAGTTTACCAGTTCAGTCCAGCTCGCCCACTGCCTCAGTGCCTCTGAGGACATCTTTATTCTCAGGAAAAGGAATAAAAGCACTAACTGGCTGAAAGTTCCGGCTTTCTTCACATAAATAACTTCTGTGGAAACACTTCCAGTTCTTTGTTTTTTAAGCATATAAGCTGTGAAGCAGCTCACCACATTTCTTGCTGATCAGCAGTATATATAAGCTTCGAGAATTCCAGGAAAAAAACTAAAAGACTGGTTTCTTTTTTTCTCCTTTGTACTTCATTAAACTTCATCATTAACCAGGAGAAAAGATTGCTCTGGATAACGTCAGTCAACACAGCCACTAGTTGGTGAATTTTTCTGAGATTAGCTAAGGGCAAAGAGAGCAGCTGCGAGAGTGCAGTTCATACAGAGAACTTGAATCGGGTGCACTAAGGAAAACACTTCTGTTCAGTAAGGAGATGTCTTCAACTAGTTCTGGTATCAACAAGTGCACAAGCAGGTGCTGACATTCACCTGTATGTTGCTGAAAAGGATGTCTCAAAAGTGAAACTGCAGCCGTGCAGAAGAGAGGGTTCAGTTTTCTACTTGGAGTGGCTATGGGAAAGCCTCTTTGAGCAAGATCTTCCTTGCTGAAACTGTAACCATCTAAAAGTCAGGATTTTCTCTGAATTTACTGCTTATGCTTTCTCCCCTGAGAAGAGAGAATGGCACCTCCACCAAGTATACCATTCCCATCAGTCTGGTGTGGAAGATGGGTAGAGACATTACAGCTAATAAATTTCCTGTTATTAGTAGATATGTTAGTAATGTTTTGAAGATTGTATAACTATTACCAGGGAAACATATGTGCTCAAATAAACCCCTGCATTGCCTGTACACCAACGCACACAGCCTGGGGAATCAGCAGGAGGAACTGGAGATGTGGGTGAGGATGCAGGGCCGTGATCTCATTGCAATCACAGAATCATGGTGGGATAACTCCCATGACAGGAGCACAGCCGTGAATGGTTATGTGCTATTTAGGAAAGACAGGCCAAGGAGATGAGGGGGTGGAATTGCTCTCTATATGAGAGAGCAGTTAGAGTGCATTGAGCTCTGTCTGAGTGAGCATGCTGGGGGTTGAGTGTTTATGGGTGAGAATTAAGGGGCTGGGTAGTGTGGGTGATACTATTGTGGGAGTTTACTACAGGCCACCTGATCAGGAAGAGGAAGTGAATGAGACCTTCTACAACCAGCTGAGAGCTGCCTCACGATCACAATTCATGGTCCTCAGGGGAGACTTCAACCACCATGATATTTGCTGGCAAAGCCACTCAGCCAAGCACATACAGTCCAGGAGTTTCATACAGAATGCTGAAGACAACTTCCTCTCAAAAGTCGTTGAGGAGTCAACAAAGAGAGGTATGCTGTTGGACCTTGTGCTGACAAATAAAGAAGGTCTGGTTTGGGATGTGACGGTTGGAGGCACTCTTGGCTGCAGGGACCATGAGATGGTAAGGTTCTGCATCATGCGGTGAAAATACAGAGCAGCAAATAGGATTGTGATCCTGGACTTCAGGCAAGCTGATTTTGGCCTCTTCAAAGACCTGCTTGGAGGAATCTCATGGGCTAGGATTCTAGATGGTAGAAGTGCCCAAGAAAGCTGGTCAGTCTTTAAGTGCCACTTCCTCCCAGCCCAAGACTGGAGGTAAGAGGCCTGTGTGGATAAACAAGGAGCTACTGGATCAACTTGAGGAGGAGAAAGAAGTCTACAGAAGGTGGGAAAATGGCCTGGTTCCTTGGGAAGAGTATAGGAACGTTGCTAGAACATGTAGCGATGAATGCAGGAAGGCTAAAGCCCTTTTATAATTAAACCTGGCAATGGAAGTAAAGGGAAAAAAGAAGGGCTTTTTCAAATACATCAGCAGCAAAAGGAAGATTAGGGAGAATGTGAGCCTGATGCTAAATCAGGATGGTGCCCTGGTGACAGAGGACACCAGACAAGGTGGAACTACTGAATGCCGCCTTTGCTTCAGTCTTTCCTGCCAAGGCCAGCCCTTGGGAAGCCCAGTCCCTGGAGGATAGTAGGATGATCTGGAGAATGGAAGACATTCCCTTGGTGAATGAGGGTTAGAGACCTATTAGGCAAGATGGAAACTCATAAGGCCATGGGTCCTGTTGAGATGCACTCACAAGTGCTGAGAGAGTTGGCTGATGTTACTGCTAAGTCAGTCTCCATAATTTTTAAATGAACATGGAGCACGGATGAGGTGCCTGAGGCCAATGTCAGTCCAATCTTCAAAAACAACAACAAGGAGGACCTAGGAAACTACAAGCTGGTCAGCCTCACCTCTATCTGCAGAAAGGTGATGGAGCAACTCATCCCGGTCATCTCCAATGTATGAAGAGAAAAATGGGTTGTATGAGTGGATAGTGAGTGTGGTGATCAATGGAGCCAAGTCAAGTTGGAGGCCTATGGCCAGTAGGGTTTCACAAAGGTCAGTTCTGGGACCAGTCTTATTCAACATCAACAACCTGGATGAGAGGATAGAGTGTAGCCTCGGTAAGTTCATTGATGACACCAAACTGGGAAGACTGGCTGATTCACCAGAAGGCTGTGCTGCCATTCACCAAGATCGCAACCTGGGAGTCCTGGTTGATAATAAACTAACCATGAGCCAGCAATGTGCCCTCATGGCTAAGGAGGCCAATAGCATCCTGGGATGCATCAAGAAGAGCATGGCCAGCAGGTCGAGGGAAGTTCTGCTCCCCCTCTACTCTGCCCTGGTGAGGCCTCATCTGGAGTCCTGTGTCCAGTTCTGGGCTCCTCAGCTCAAGAGGAACAGGGAACTTCTGGAGAGACTCCAGAGCAGAACTACCAAGATGATTGGGGGCAGGTGCATCTTTCTTATGAGGAAAGGCTGCAATATTTGGGACCGTTCAGCCTGGAGAAGAGAAGACTGAGTCCTCCTTGACACAAATATTTAAAAGGTATATATCAAGAGGATGGGGAGGCACTTTTTTCTGTTGTCTCCAATGACAGGACAAGTGGTAGCGGACAAAAGCTGGAACAAAAAAAATTCCACTTAAACATAATGAAAACTTCTTTACTGTGAGGGTGAAGGACCCCTGGCACAGGCTGCCCAGGAAGATTGTGGAGTCTCCTTCTCTGGAGGTTTTCAAAACCTGCCTGGATGTGTTCCCGTGCAACCTGATCTAGGTGGACCTGGTTGAGCAGGGAGTTGGACTAGATGACCTTTAGAGATCCCTTCCAGCCCCTAGCAAACTGTGTTTCTATGATTACATGTGTAATGTGTCACTATTATTGTGTCTGAATATCTACAAAAACACCAGAAAGAGAAAAAGATATCAATATGGTACAGAAACTGCCAGCTCAATTAAATAAAAACTAACACTGAAAATTCAGGAAATATAAAGGCTAACACATTAACTGGTTTACTTAGAAATAAAAGCAAAAACTGTTACAAAATTTGAGGCAAGAAAACAAGCTGCACTGCTTACAATAAAACATAACCATCATAAACTGTAATTTTAATGACTTTTTAGTGAATTTCATGTATTTGGTACCAAGCCAATAGCTATTAAATGGCTGTTTGGAAGGAGGTTACATTGAAAGTAGAGAATGGTATTTAAAATATAATAATTCTTCAAGTACTGTACTGAATTATCAAAATCCTAACAGGCACAACTTATGTCCACTAGCTACATCCAAGGGTCACAGTGATATCATGATGAAGTACTCGGAATAACTTGCTTTCCTGGAACGAATGGACCATGGCAATAATGTCAATATTTCTCCCTAGGCGATACAAACTTAATGTTCTAGAGTTCATATTTCAGAATACTCACTTCAGCTTTAAGATCATATCACCATAGCTGTAAGATCAGTTACACTCTGGTAACTTTAGCCACAGTTTTTATGGCTACACAATACAACATAGCTTTAAGACTCTCAGAAGACAGTAAAAAAAATTTACACGTGCTTGCTTGCAGTCAAGCCAGTTGAGTTGCTGATCCTCATGTCAAACATATTTGACTAGTCTGAGACTAAATTTATCAGGGTCAAAAGCATATTAAATCAAGTCTCCACCGTTGAAAATATAATGCTCACTCAAAACATAGTCTGTGGAATTGATTTTAAATGAAGCCCACTAATTTGTTTCTTGTACAATCTGCACAACTGTTATTTTGCTGTGCCTTTTGTCAGATTTTCTGTGCATTGTAAGATACAAAATCTGCATTAAACAATTTGCTATGGAAGACAATCTCTGGTGACCAGGAAGTCCTCTCCTAGCCTTACATTCCTGCAGAACACTGATATAACAAGAACTGTGCACAATAGCTGTCCAGAACAGAGGGCATCAGTAAAGATTCTGGCATTTCCCAGATAAGTAAACAGCATTTCACCACAGGTCGTATAGCAAATGCATGGGCTACTACCAGAGAGAAACAAAGGAGAGTGTGATGCATTTCAGTCATGCATGTAGGGAAACCCAGTGAATAAGAATTATACAATGTCACCATGAACTTGTCCTTAAGAGACACAATCCAGCTTCTTCTGAATGGAATGGAGTCAGCAGAGAGGCTTTTTTTTCCCCTGAAGGTAGTGGTATCATAGGCAACATTCCAAGAACCTTAAAAGATTAAGAACAATAAAGCAGAGTAGGCCTAGATTCTTCTACAGAAAAATCTCTTTAGTTTCCTTTTCAAAGTTCAAATATTAAAACAGATGAACCTTGGTTTTGGTTGCAGACTGATATTCCAGCCATTCTGAGGCTAGGAAAATGAGAGATAAACGGTTCCAATAATGCAAAATAAAGGAATAGGAATTAACAAGGATGTCTGATGTTCCCCACTGCAATTAATCACATAACAGAGCTTGTCTACAAAGAGCTCTTCAAGAAACACTGAGATTTTTCAAGTGCACAAATCCTTCTGATCAGAAACAAGGAAAGTTAATTTCTTGTTTAAGCTCTCAGAGCTAAGAGCAGGAGCAGCAGCTGATTTTAGCTTTTAATGCATATATGGTACATTCCTCTTGACTACAGGTTATGATTCTGGAAAAAGGAAATAATGAGGAAAAACAGATTACATCTGATGAAGGGGGAAAAGCATCCTTGGATATCAACTTGAAAATCTAAGAAGTCTGTTTTAAACTAGTTTTAAGAGATACAATGACAAAAGTCCATATGGAAGTTAAACCAACAAAAAACCTGGAGATCTAGCAATAAGACTGGAATGTGCAGTTTAGAGAGCAAAAATCAGACTAGTCTATGGAAGACTAGAAACAGCAGGACACCAGACCAAACTTTGAGAGGCTGGGTATTTGAAGAACACCCTGTGCAACCATAGCTCCCTCTTGCACATACACCACTCATCTTACCTTGTGGACCATCTCTCCCACCAAACCCTATGTAGACCATGCCCTTTCATAACAACATACCGTCTGCAGCCCACTTCTACCCATGAGTCAGATGAAGCCCATAACTGAAGGAAATTTGCCTTTCAGATCTCACACAAGGGGGCTGTGCAAACCAGAAGACAGTAGTCTGAGAAAGTCCCCATAGTTATTTTTATTCTTAGCACTTTTGGAACAGGTATATCCAGAAGTTTCCTTTTCCTCTTTCTCTCCTCCTTTATCTACGTTTAGCATTGATGGCATAGGAGTTTAGTTCAATTCATGTTGAGCAGAAATTCTGGAGGAGACCAGCAAGCCCAGGGTTAACAGCCGGTGTGCTAGAATATTGACTTCAGAAGAATCCAGCTGATCTACAGACCAAATTCTAGAACCAAGTCACCTTGTCACCCCTCCTGATGACCAAGAATCATTCAAGGAAATGATCCCTGGAAAAAATCACCGTTCTTCATCCCACAGACCTGTTGTAGCAGGAGTGCAAGGACTCAGCATCAAATGTTGCTTGGTAAGACAAGAGTCCACAACATTTGACAGAGCACCATGGCTAAGCCAAATTTGACAGAGGTGTATCTTTGTAGTGATGTCGCAAGAGTGTACTTCCTCTGACCTGGATTTCCTTCACCAAGGAAAATCAGCAACATGAAAGAAGCATAATCAGGAAATCAGCCCTCAAGTGCAAAGCAGAGAACAGAACATTTTGGTGGTATAGATGTATCTATCAATAGTTGCTGGAATAAGTCCAGGCAGGATATAAATCTACTTAGAAAGAATATTCAAGGAAAAAACAAATCCAGTGAAATATATGCATTGGAAATACAAGCTTCTGTGAAGTTTTGAATAATTTTTGCTGAATATCTTTACATGTAGATGAAAAGGAAAAGACCAGAGGCAGGGTCACTGTCTGGATTCAGTCTTAGTTACATTCCCTTGAGAGACATTTAGATGAAATTGTCTTGAGATGTTACCAAGAGCAAGGTAAGGGTTTGGAAACTAAGTTGAGTAGCCACTGTGAAAGCAACACATAGGACAGTGAAAGATTTAGGGATGTGCTGAATGATGACATTTGCTTAATAAATATCAGTGACTTCATGAATCTTTATCTTCATCAATAGTGAGGAACTCATTAAGACCAAATGGAGTGACTTCCTTCTAAGGTACCTAAATATTATCATCTTTGATGATGTTGACCATGCAGACTCAAAGCACTTTCTAGATCATTGACTCATATGTTGCTTTTGGATGACCCCTGTGATGAAAGAAGTTTAACAGACAAACTTGCAAAATATTTATACCAAGTATGAATATTTGCACTCAGAGGAATGGATGAAATAGAAACATATAAATGTCCTGGAAATGTAATGCATTAAAAATATTTTAAAATTAAATATTTACCCAGATCCTTAACTAGTGATAATGCTTCCCATGATATAAATGCTCCACCACCATCATCCATAGCTCCTTGCCCAACGTCCCAGCTGTCCAGATGTCCACTGACCAATACAACCTGGAAAAGCAATTATGAGAACATATATCTACATGAAAACACTGAAGCAGAGAAGTAATTTTATCATCTAAGCTTTTTAGTAGTTTTGTCATAGCTTTGGCTTTTTAGTTTAGAACATAAGGAAGGAAACTTTTCGAATAAAACTAAAGCACTGTTGTCTAGTTGCTGAATATAAAGCTGGAATGACCAAAGGCATCTTACTCCTTCAAACCATTGCTTAAATCAAACTAGATATGCTGTGAGGAATGTTTAAATGAAAGGTTTTGCCCTGTACATTAACAAAATGCATACTTTGCAGAGATACAAGACTGCTCCATTGCAGAATGGTGAAAATATCTTTCATTTTCCAGCTGCTTAAGCCCTTAGGCATGAAATTTGATTAATCTTATTTTGGGAAGGCATAAGGAAGAAACATGAACTTAGACTGAAGTGTGTCCAGATAGTGATTGTTGTTCTGTTATGTATCTATGGTACTTGCCACAGAGGACTTCTAATTTATTACTGGATCACCTATGTGCTAAAACAATGACAAAGTATTTTATAGTTCAATTAGTCATAAGAATATTTTAAATTAAAAACGACATGGCAGCAAGTCCCAGATGGGTTTCTGCAAAGAAAATGTTGTGGCTATAGCAGAATATAGTAGTATATGCATCTCCAGAAACATCCACTGTCAGATCTGAACTCTTCAAATGTCAACATCTTGCACCAGGCCAATACCAGAAGTGAGACAGTTCCCTAAGTGGACCTGAAGCTGAAGGGATGATGGATGTATCACTGTAATTGGGAGGTCAAGGAAGGTCACGAACTCTGAGCCAAGAAGGCAGTGTGGTAAAATGATGCAGTAGGACAAAACCAAGTTACTCAGGAATCTTTGAAGAACTTTTACCAGTAAAGAGTGCCCTTAGGATAGGGTGGAATTAGAGAGCTCAGCACTGAGGAAAAACTGAAGGAGACCCTGGAACATCAAAGCCTGCATCTTGCCCAGAACTTCTCATACATGACGGGATGCTTTGCACTCTCTGGTTGGCTGATATCAAACAGATCTCAGACCTCTAGAGGATTTAGAAAAAGGTGAAAAATAGCCATTCCTCCTGACATTTCCCTAAGGGATGACAATCTCCTGGCATACCATCTCAGTTTTCATTCATCACACAACAAGTACTTTAGCAGTGAAAATGAGAACATAAGGAGTTGTTCCTATTTTCACCCCTGGAGGGTGAGAACCTGTGATATCAACTGTGCAGCTGACATTGTGAGATGTCAACTTGGGGCTGAGGCATAAAATTCTTTTTTTTTTCACTTCACATGAGAGAAATCTTAGTATGTTTTCACTGGTTATTAAAGTTAATGGACAAACAGATCATGGCACAACAAAAAGCATCAAGGGCTCATCAAACAACCATTTTTTTTTCATCCAACCAAATGCCAACTCAGGTAACACAATTAAAAGTTCCCTTTGTATGAAATGAAGGCCAAATGGACAACTAGAATGCACTAAACTAAAAATTCAGAAAATACACTATGAAATGTTTATAAATGTGTGCATTACAAAAACAAAAGTATCATGCTTTAGAAGCTAGAAAAGATTGTAATCAGAATCTGAAGAGCAGCTTACTCTTTCCTTCTCTCATGCTTCTATTTTCTTTTGTGTTTATCCAGCCTTAACTCAATATGTACTTGCTTTCCAGTACAGACTGATTTTCTTGGTAGTAGATAGACATACTGCAGCCTTTATTCCAAAATGTCCCTTCCTTCAAAAATGCTTAAATTTGGACATCAGATCCCTCTGTAAAAGCCTCAGATTTACTCAGGAGGTATTCCTGCAATTTAACATCCAGATCCTCCCAGGCCTTGTGTGAAAGACAGCAAACAGCATATTTTCCAGGGATGCTGCCCTGCAGTAGAAGTACTTAATCTGCAGCAACCCTCTGCTACAATAGCAATAAAACTTGAAACTAGATAATCTAAGAAAAGCTATGCCAGCTTTGATGGCAGTAACATTCCTGAAAGGAGAGTAGAAAGCAAGTGGTCACTGCGGTACTCTTTGCTCTTTTTGGTTATTTATAAAGGAGGACCAAGTGCACACAAAGACTGGCATGCAGGTGGTAAGGGCAGAGCATAAATGAACTCAGTTTTGAAGGTTTGGGATGCATGTGCAGCCACATCACGATGCCCCTATGGAGGACAGAATTCAACCACCAGCACACTGCAGCCAACTGATGCAGACTCATTACTATCCACTCAGTAAGGAATTTGCAAATAATGAATTTTAAGAAAGAACAGAAAAGGCTCTGAGTGAAAGCACGTCTGTGGTTTGAAGGATGTCTATTCCACAATCTCAAAATTGCCATATAGTTTGTTTGTTCTTAAAGTAAAAACTGGTTTTCAGAAGATAACTATTCACTCTCCTGGGAAACAGAGCTTCAGGCTGAAGTGAATTATTTAGAACAAGTTTGTAAACCTATTGAAAGGGAACCAAGTTTACAATAGAAGTGATGCCTTGTCTTTAGCAGTGAAAGAATAACTTACTAATGCTGTTCCCTGGCAGCAATCTCAACATGAGTGTCCGAGAGGGAATTACTCTTCATTTCTGTGAAATAACACATTGCAACAGTGGGAAATTCTGAATCAGAAGAAAGTAGTATAATCCCATTTGGGGTTACAGACTCCAATCTTAAAGCATCATTACCAACCCCAGAACATTATACCAAAATAGATCAAGGTTCAAGAGGATTGAGAAAGTCAGATAATTTTATGGATGAACTTTTACTTAAATTTACTTCAGTTGCCACCAAGAGCAATTATATGAATGCAATCATTGTACTTCTCTGTGAGAGTTTTTTCAGAACAGTTGTTTTATTAAACTATTATACTTTTGTAGCAGCTGCTAAAACAAAAGTTTCAGTGATCCTGCTGATAGCTAGCAACAGACATTCTTAAAAGAAGACACAGTCATAAAATAACAAAACATGTTTATCTTGGTTTTTAAGCAGATTTAATGTTTCTGAGCAATGAATGGAAGTATTTCTGAAATTCACTCTAAACTACTATATTATTGGAAATAATATTACATAGTAATAGGATTCTAAGTTTCTGTACAGGTAGGCTAATAACACAGAATCCCAGAGTGGCAGGGGTTGGATCTAGAGCTCATTCAGTCGAACCACCTGCTAAAGCAGGTTCACCTGGATTGGGTTGCACAGGATCATGTCCAGGTGGGTACAATCTCTCTGGGCAGCGTGTTCCAACAAAGGAGTTAAACTATGAAGGATGTAAGCTATCAAGGATTATTGCATCTACCACATTGCTTTCAAATCTGTTATATGATTCTCAATTCTAAATCTATACATAAATTAATCACTCACATTTATACAGAATAATAAGCTAAACATGAGCCAGCAATGTGCCCTCATGGCCAAGAAGGCCAACGGCAGTCTGGGATGCATCAAGAAGAGTGTGGCCAGCAGGTCAAGGGAGGTTCTTCTCCCCCTCTACTCTGCCCTGGTGAGGCCTCATCTGGAGTCCTGTGTCCAGTTCTGGGCTCCTCAGCTCAAGAGGAACAGAGAGCTTCTGGAGAGAGGCCAGCACAGGGCCACCAAGATGATCAGGGGAATAGAACATCTTTCTTATGAGGAAAGGTTGCGGGAAATTGGGCTGTTTAAGTCTAGAGAAGAGGAGACTGAGGGGACATCTTATTAACATCTATAAATATCTAAATGGTGAGTGTCAGGAGGTTGGGACATCCCTTTTTTCTATTGTAGTTAGCAACAGGACAAGGGGTAATGGGATGAAGCTGGAACACAAAAAGTTCCACCTAAACATAAGAAAAAACTGTGAGGGTGAGGGAGCCCTGGCACAGGCTGCCCAGAGGGGTTGTGGAGTCTCCTTCCTTGGAGGTCTTTGAGACCCACCTGGATACATTCCTATGCAACCTGATCTAGATGGACCTGCTTCTGCAGGGATGTTGGACTAGATGATATCTAAAGATCCCTTCCAACCCCTACCATTCTGTGATTCTGTGAAAATATCTGTATAGGAATGTCAGCTTGTGTCAACAAAAATGTAATTAACTGTATATAAATATAAGTATTTGTTTTGAATGTGCAGAGAGAGCACAAGCAACTACATGGGACAGTACAAATACAGCAATACACATTTGCCAAATTAACGAAAAATAAATATAGGATAAGAGAATTTGCATGCAACATGACAACTGGAGATCTGGCTTTCCCACAGCGATCCTGCAGTGACACAGCTAAGAAATGCTACTCTAGACAGAGTCCTGAGATAATATAGCAGAAGGGAAACTGCACAAAATGTTTCAAACAAAAGAGGAGCTCTTCTATTTCTTTCTGCATTAGTGTTATGTCCTCTATTGCATGTCTTTAAGTCATACCCAGCATTTCAATCAAGTATATTGAAGTTTTTGAAACTTATACTATGTTTTATATGTATTTATATAGCTATTTATTTATTTTAAAACGAAGATGATTAGGAAGAGGAGACAGCCACTCACATATATTTGTATATATCATGCAGTTACCATTTTCTAAGAGGGATGTTTTTTGTCACTAAAAAATAATCTCCCATTCGATACGTAGTCACACATTCTTATTGCATTTGTCATGCAATAACTTCATAAAATGTAGGTGAAATTCTATTTGGTTAGTGGGAATTTTAAGAAAAGTCTATTCCACTTTTAGTTAGTCTCTGCAATCCCAGTTGCTCCTGTAGAGGTATAAGGGAAAAGTCTCATTCTATGCAACAATAGAGATAATACATGAATTAGAACAGAACTGTAACCTTTCCAATCCTAGAATTTAAGTAGAGTAACATTTGTGTCAAGTTGTGAAAACCAGCACACAGAGTAATTTCCTGTATCATGGGTTTGTGTGGAGCTGCTTTTTACTTGGTAACAGGGGCAGTGAGCTACAGTGCTGGTCCCAGTAAGCAGTTCTTGAAACATCCCCCAGCTCTGAGGTGAGCCCACTTCCAGCGCTGTGGGGGCAAATTTCACGCCTCTGTCATCACTATTTAAGGAGAGAAATCTGGAAACTGGAAACTCACGAAAAGCATTTCTCTATTTTGCTTCTAAATAGATCCACCTTAAGTTTTAGGTACCACAATAAGGTACGTTATTTGACTGGATATTTTTCCTTTGTGAATTCTCTCCCAGGGCATGGGATATCTATACAATACTTACCTTAAACACTTGAACATCGTCAACAGTTGATTCGTGTTTGGATCAAAATTAACAAAAGTTAGATAAGAATTAGGATCCCCTATTCAAACCAATCAAGAAATTGCCTATAAATTATCTCCCTCCCCAGATACTCATTACTCTTTTTATTCACAAAAACATGTTCACACTTTATAATTTACTCTTTTCCCTAGTCTCAAGTAAAATTTCTGACATTAACTAAACCATGACTGAAAAACACTTAATCCCAGCTTCTTAGAGGAATCCAGCGCCAGTTTCAGGCCTGTGCATCTAAGCATAGGGAGTACATTTTGAGTAATCTACCAGTTTGGAAAGCATGACAACCATGAATGGCCAGATGGCTTCAGTTTGAAAGGATCTAAAGATTCTCTTCATTTCACTGTGTTAACAGCGTGAGAACAAGGGAAAAGAGAAAGGGAGCATATCATGTACATAACTAGTGGGCAAATAAAACAGCTGGCAGGACTAAATTTAAGCCCATCATCCTTAACTTGCCTTTCATCCTATGATTAAGTAATATCTTCATCTACATAGACTTGCAAATTAAGAGTAGTAAATCTGGTGCTGCAGGTTTAGGATCAATTAGCATCATCTGCAGTAGTGCTTGCAAATACATTCTGGAAAACATCAGCACCAAGCAATATACTTTTCTAGTGCTTACCCACATAGAAAAACTGGCACCAGTGTCCACAGCAACCTTCGTTTTTCAAAGTCATTCTGAGTCTGCAGACTACATTATCTTTCTCTCTTTAGGAAAAATTCTGTCATCTCAATGGAAAAAAATGTTGGTGCATAACAAGGTTTTTTACCCTGACCCATTCTCTTTTACCCTGACCCATTCTCTTCCCTACTCCACCTCAAACCTTTCACTCTTAAACTCACACAGCAAAATAAACAACAAAGTAAGAACTCATCCTACTTGATACTTTATGTCTGGGCAGAACTACATTCCTGTTTACAAGCCAACATTCCTCAGCTTTTAAAATATTTACAGTAGTTATTTATTTCTATCATGCAGTAATACTCTGTAAGTCACTTGGCTTTTGCATCAAAGGCCTTCCAAAATCTAAAGAAATCAGAATATGTAATCCTGTGTGCTATAGCAGCATAGAGACTGCAGCAAATGCATCACACATAATTTTCCTCTCTGTAATCCACCCCAACTTGTCCAAAAGAAACTCAAAGGAAACTTCTTAAAAGCTGCATAGTAAAGATAACCATTTTAATAGCTCTTGCAGAGATATTGCATTTTGTGTGTATACTATCATTATTTCAAGTTCAGCATCTCCATATTTGGGGAAGATATAACTGATAAAATTGAATGCCCATCAGTAACATAGCACTATATGGCATAGTATTAGAACTAGACTTACATACAAGGTTCCATATATACACATAAGATACATATTTTATATATATATTTATAAAATCTCCTGCATTTAAAGATGTGTGGTTCATTACTACAAAAAAAAAATATTTCTTTGACCAGTTATGTTCAACACAAGTGAACTTCAACAGCTAAATTGAAGCATGCAGCTATATCAGAGATATTCAGTGGTAAAAAATGCTTACTTGGTAAAAACTTTTCATTAAAATTTACTCTGACCATTTCCCAAATACTTGTTTTGGGCAACAAATATGTGAAAAGAAAGATTTTTGTTTTTCTGAACTTTTGTGGGATCTCGACCGGCTTGAGAGCTGGGCAGAGAGGAATCTCATGAGGTTCAACAAGGACAAGTGCAGAGTCCTACATCTGCAACAATCCCATGTACCACCAGTACAGGCTGGGGGTTGACCTGCTGGAGAGCAGCTCTGCAGAGAGAGATCTGGGAGTCCTGGTTGATAATAAGCTAAACATGAGCCAGCAATGTGCCCTCGTGGTCAAGAAGGCCAACAGTAGTCTGGGATGCATCAAGAAGAGTGTGGCCAGCAGGTCAAGGGAGGTTTTGCTCCCTCTCTACTTTGCCCTGCTGAGGCCTCATCTGGAGTCCCGTGTCCAGTTCTGGGCTCCTCAGCTCAAGAGGGACAGAGAACTCCTGGAGAGAGGCCAGGGCAGGGCCACCAAGATGATCAGGGGACTGGAACATCTTTTATACGAGGAAAGGCTGCAGGAACTGAGGCTATTTAGTCTAGAGAAGAGGAGACTGAGGGGGGATCTTATTCATATTTACAAATATCTAAATGGTGGTTATCAGTATGTGGGGGTATCCCTTTTTTCTATAGTAGCTAGCAACAGGATAGGGTAATGGGATGAAGCTGGAACACAAAAAATGCCTTCTAAAAATAAGGAGAAACTATTTTACTGTTCTGATGAGGGAGCTCAGGCACAGGCTCCCCAGGAAGGGTGTGAAGTCTCCTTCCCTGGAGGTCTTCAAGACCTGCCTGGACATGTTCCTATGTGACCTGATCTAGATGGACCTGCTTCTGCAGGGGGGGTTGGACTGGATGATCTCTAAAGGTCCCTTCCAACCCCTACCATTCTGTGATTCTGTGAAAACACTAACTGCCTTCAGTTAAAAATCATGACCTAATTGTAAATTGGGAACATTACCACATTTAGTGGATTTCATTTTTTATGTATACTTCTTCAAATTAGTTTTTAGCTTTGGTGTCCAAATAATATGACTTCAGTGCCTTTTATTAGATTTCATGCACATTAGGAATGGTTCTTAAATAATCAGTCTAGCTGTCTCAACTAATTTACAGTCCTAAAGATACAGTGAAATTCAGAAAGAAAAAAATGATTAAAACATAAACTGTTCTTTCTACTTAATATGCACTGTAGTCAGTCTTAACTTCCAGACTTCCGATTAAATGATAAATCTGTACATGAAACAGAAGTGACTAACTTAGTCACTCAAGAATCCAACCCTATTATTGCTAAAAAGCTTATTAACCTTCAAAGAGCCTCTGTGTCACAATATATATTAAACTCTTTAAAGCTGAATCTCTACTTTCTAAAAGTGATTGAAAATCAAGTGTTCTCAGAAAGTATTGCAACCAAACCTCCCTGTTTCAAGTGAATCTCAAAACTACCGAGTAGTTAAATAGCATGGACAGATACAATTTATGATATATAGGACAGTAAAGGAGAAAATTAGTCTGAAAATAAGCTATTACTGATAAGGGAATTGTAAAAAAGGTAACCAGATATAGAAACTATATAAGCATTCAAAAGATAATCAAGTATTGAAATAGTTACCACTTTCATATTAAATTTTGGATTTTAAGACTTAACATTTCCATATTTAAGTTCTGTGGAAGCCTTTATTTCCTATTTCCTGAGCTGTAACATTTCAGAAATAATATCCTTCTTCATAATCCTCTATTTCTGAAATACAGATTTTAATATTTCAGCCCACCTCCAGTGGTTTTAAGAGGATAAATCATAACAATAACCACCTCTAAACAAAGCCAGGTGTCACTGAAATATCACTCACCCTTGCATAAATATTATATGGCAATTTAATTTTTTTAGTTGAAAGATTAGCCAAGAAACGCTGAAATACCCCTGTCTAAAAGCTGAGATAGCATCTGACTTGATGCAGAGAGAAACAATCCTTTTTCTACACTTATCAAAGGAAGATTTCCCTTACACACGTAGTAGATTATTTGTATAGGAAGAAAAGGATTATTTTATAATCTGGAGTCTTTGTATTTAAATATTTTTCACTTTAGAGATAGATACAATTCCACAATGCTACAGAAATAGCTATATTCCCAATGTTTTATCCTCCTTTTTTTTTTTTTAATCAGATATCACCATTAATCTCAACTGAAACAAACACTACTGCCTAGTGCTACTTCTTTCACTGAAGCATTTACAAAAACTGTCCTACTTGTACATGGTGACACTACTGGTAAGCACCTCTTTCCAAAACTATAAAAAACAAAAGTACATTTTTGCTCAAAAAAACCCCAAGTTATGATTTTCTCTCAAGAACTCTAGAGGACTCCTTAAGTCACACCCGTGTCTCACTAGCACTCCTTTAGAGCATTATGATGACCTAAATGTCCCAAAATCCATCCTGAGTAGTCACTTCTGAACTTCAGTCAAGAAAACAGACTTCATTTTACAAATCCCTCAAGAAGATTGCTGATGGAAGCAAGTCAAAACCACCTTTAGATAGCTGTAGTAACAGGAGGGCTACAAGAGAGGAGGCTTCAAAATGTAACACTTATGTCCCAATGCCAGACATCAAGCATCAGAGAATATTTAAGGTTGGAAGAGATCTCTGGGTGCTCATTGACTTCCACATCTGCTCACAGCAAGGTCAACTTGATCTTACAACTGAGTTTTGTCCAGTCAAGTTTTGAAAATCTCTAAAGATAGATACCATCACCTCTCTGAACAAACATGTTTCGATGTTTAGAAAAGTATTTTTCCTATTACTACACAAGCTTTTTTAAAACGTGCCCTACTGGGCCCTCACTGCAGCATTCCAAAGTCAAACTTGAATGCTGTCAGCTCTCAAGCCTGCCTTGTAGTTTTACATCTCCAGAAGCTTTTACTTAATTCATCACCACCAGCTGGACATAATGGAAATTCAGTTTTTGCCTTTTACCGCACCATTGTCTTTCTCTGTTATACTTACTAAAAGGAGTGCTGATCACATAATCAGTTCTCCCAAAACTGTCTCATCATCTCACTTCTACAGTCACAATGATCTATCAGAACTGGTGATGCCTCTTGTCCTTGCTATCTAATAGTGTGAGATGGCTCCATACCTTTCTGCTGTCATGGCAGAAATTCCTTATCTCTCGGTCACAGATTCACAGGCTTGTATTCACAGCTACAACTTCAGCCTATGACAGAGGCTTTTCTCATGCTGCTCTCTTCACCAGTTCACATGTAGGCCAGGTTCTTGCCACTTCTTCTCCTGATACTTAAAGAATTTAATTGTATGGTATGCCAAAACACTCAATTAGTCTTTCATTTGATTTCTGTAACTCTTTTTTATTTCTACAGCTTAGCCGACATTTCTGGCACCTGCACAAGTTTTCTCAGAATTTTGCCAAGATTATCCTTTTATTTGTCACAGAGTTTTAAGATTCTTATTATTCCTTACTATTTTTTTTTATGTGTACATAACATTTTTATTTCCCTTCCCCAGACACACGTTGCCTCTCTCTTAAGCTGCACAATAAACTCCTCAATGTGGTGCTAACTTCATGCATTTCCTGAAGTGCAGCAACCCACTGTGAGGAAGTTACTATGAAGTGATGACTGAAAGATGAGCACATGCAGCATGAGGAATGGGCAGAAGGAACCGAGATCTGTGTGTAGCTGCACTGCTACAATCTCCTTCGGGACTCTGAGGCATGGTGGGATGGTTTGTATGACCAGAAGGCTGCAAATAATGCGTGCAGGTTCTTTAGGAAGCACAGGCTGTGAAGGTGATGAAGGGGAGCTGCCCTTTATATGAGAACAGTGGAAGCTCCTGGAGTTCTGCCTGAACCAGCTGGGAGCTTATGGGTCAGGATTAGCAAGTAGACTGATTGGGGTGACACTGTAGTGTGTCTGCTACAGATAGCCTGAAGAGGAAGAAGCCCCACATTTGTAGGTCCCAATATCTGGAGACAGAATACAACAGAGAACAAGCGATCTAGGAAATCTCTGGAGTACACCAATGACTTTATTACAGAGATGACTGGGGAACCCTTGAGGGAGATGCTCTGCTGGACTTCAAACTTACAAACAATGAAGAAATGATTGGGGATATAAAGGTCTACAGTGAACATCCAAGAGAGCTGTCTGATTTTAAAGGATCATACTGAAGCTGACCACCTGGAAAGTAGTTTGGCATAGAAGGAGCTTAGGGTCCCAGCGGACAATTAATTGACAATAAGAGTTGTGCCTGTGCTATAAACAAGACCAAGGTCATGCAGGCTGTATAAGGCAGAGTATTGCCAGCAGGTCAAGGGAGGTGATCCTCCTCTTCCACTCAGCACTGGAGAGATGCATCTGGGTGCTATGTCCAGCTCTGAGCTCCTCAAAATAAGGCAGATATGAATATAGTGGAGTAAGTCCAGCCAAGGGCCACAGAGATGTTGAAGGGACTGAGTATCTGACAGAGCTGGGACAGGAGAAGAGAGGCTTGGGGGATCTCATCGGTGTGTATGAATATTTGATGGGGGATGTAAAGAAGATGGAGCCAGATTCTTAATAGTGTCCACTGACAGAACAAACAGGCACAAACTGAAACACAAGAAATTCTATTTAAAAGAAAAGAAATAAAACTTTTCTACTACAAGGGTTGTAGAACATTGGAAGTGCTGCACAGAGTCTGTGGAATCTCCATCCTAGGAGATACCAAAAAAACAAGCCCTAGTTGATGTAGCTTTGAGCAAAGAGTTGGGCTAAATGATCTCCTGAGATTTGGGGTTTTTTTATTACGACACTGATTGCAGAATGAATAAGTCATATTTTCTGCTGGCTCTATAAATAATCCCTATTTCTTTTGGCTCTGAGTACTTCATGAGACACAAAAAGCAGAACACAACTTAGAAATGTTCTACCAAGCCCAACTATGTCCTTCAAGATCCACACAGCTGAAGTACAACTGTAATCTTCAAAACCGTATTTAACTGGCAGAAGACAAAATACCTCCCTTTTACTTAGGTCAGTCAAAATCATAGTGCAAATTAAAGTTGAGATGAAATTCATTTTATGGAATCATTTGCAACTTTTGTCTAATAGTTTATGAACTGATGCAAGGACCCACAGAAACATTACTCGGCTTGCAACATGAAGTCTTTCTCTTACATCAACCCTGAAAGAACTGCTTTACATATTGTATGAGACACGTCTTCAAAGTCTCAACATAATTTTCAGATTACAAATCTTCTTTCACCAATTATAGTCCTTTCAGTTTGTTTTAGCTCCTGACAATCAAAACAGCACTTCTGTTGAGGCTTAAAGATAGACTTTGAAGATTAACAATTGATAATTTCTAAATTCAGATTAGTTATTTATATTGTATTGATCTCTTTATCAGTAAAATGGGATCCAACAACTGTTTATTTTGTAGGAATATAGTGAAGATTAACATTTAACCCTGTGACAGCATTCATGGAAAATAATAAGAAATGGAAACCCAAAGCCCCTGTGAGCTGTTATCTCCTTACACAAACAAAAACTCAGTCTACAATTTCTAGTACCTGTACACAGCCCCACACAAACCAAAAAGTCATATTCACAGAGATTTGGTTAAGTATTTGTAAATAAAACTGACAGATTCTCATTAGTGTATCAAAAACCCCAGAGTTTTGATATTAAGTGATAACTCATCCTTCATGTTTATCTATCCTTAATTTCTTTGTTTGTATACTATTGTGAAACTTTAAGTGTCTCTGACACAACTTTTCTCCAATATGGAGAGAGGTTGATTTAAAAAAAAAAAAAATCTGTAAAAGACTAGATGAGACAACTGTTGTCAGGATGATTCCCAGGCTGGAATTTCGGCTAAAATCAAGAGATTTGGTTTATTTGAGTTTCTAATGCAAGATCTCTGGAATGCATTTGGAGTGCAGGAGACTTCAGAAAAGCTGGTACAAAGTACATCTGTGACAAAGCAGGAAAAAACAGTGGCAACAGACATTTCAAGATGTTTGGCATAGCACAAGGCTTGAAAGCAGTTCAAGTGCATGAGTCATTTGGGCACTGTATGGCTACTGCCTGTTGCCGTCTTTTAATACATGAACATGTATGTCTAAAGAAGGGCAATTAAGCTGGTGACGAGTCTGGAGCACAAGTCTGATAAGGAGCAGCTGAAGGAACTGGGGTTGCTTAGTCTGGAGAAAAGGAGGCTGAGGGGAGACACAGTCACTCTCTTCAATTACCTGACAGAAAGTTGTATCGAAGTGGGAGTCGATCTCTCTCCAAGTAACACGTCACACAACAAGATGAAACAGCCTCAAGTTTCACTAGGAGAGATTTAGATTGGGCAGTAGTTAAAAATTCTTCATTGAAAGGGTTGTGAATCATTGGAACAGGTTACCCAGAGAAGTAGTGGAGTCATCATTTAAAATACATATAGAGGTGCTGAGGGACCTGATTTAGTGGTGAGCTTGGCAGTGTCAGGTTAAGGGTTGGACTCAATGATCTTAAATGTCCTTTCCAACCTAAAGGATTCTATGATTTATGCTGAGTATAAAACAGTGCTTCCCTTGCACAGAACAGACAGCAGATATATGTCATAGCTCTGGACAAACCTTGGAGAAAGGAGAAATTCAATTGCATAAGAGAAAGGGGGAAGATAAACAATTACCTTGTTCTGCCTCTTCCCAAAACCATGGTGTGATTACCACAGGCATGGTACCAGAAAATGGAAGTTATCTCATTTGGAACTGGTCCAGCTTGTGTGAAATGTTTGAATATTCATTGGAAGGGACCCGAAGAGTAATTACAACACATATCCCAAAAAGAGATGGGTGTCCTCATGGCAAGAGTCTGGAAGCAAGTCAAGCTATGCTTTGCACATGGGTCTCCATCTTTCCTCTATCAAGCACCAGAGGAATGGATGCAAGTTGGTTTAATCTCTGACATTTTCACAGGCACAAATTTCTTCAGGTCCCCCATAGCACAAGAAACTTCCTGAGCTTGTGAGAATGTTCACAATAGAATTCTTTTCCCCATATCAGAAAATCCAGCTCAGTCTAGGTTATAAAGATGGGTTTGGGTCATGGAGGTTTCTGCCTACTTGGACCTAATATCAAGTTTATGTCCCTAGGCCTCTCAAAATCTGTCAGTGCTAATACTCCCTGTCACTTTCACCTTAGATTGAATCGCTGACCTTCATCTCAAAGGCTGTGTGTCTCATTGCCAGTTCCCTCTAGTTTCTCTTCCTACAGCTACAAGTTGAAATAACTTATTTACTTAACTACCCCTGCACCCCCCAATTTCACACATAACAGAGGAATGTATGCTCACAGAATTTCTGACATCTATATAGCACTAGCTAAACAGCTGGCAAGTACCACTGACTGCTGTTTGACACCAATCCTCAATTACTTCCAAAATAAGCACTAATAAGACCCTATATTCACTCAGTCTCCACAACCCTGACACTGAATGTAATAAAGATTGTTGAATTTTCTAATGAAACCTTGTGGCATACTAAAATTATTACTGCTGTTCTATTTGTACTTCATTTCATATCTGTTTCTGTTGAAATGAACTTAATTTCTCCTTCAGGCATTGTTCTCAGAGGCTCCTATTCTAATTTTACTAGGTTTTGTGCTTTTAACTTTCAGAATTAAACACAATGGTTATCACAGTAGTACATAAAACTGATTATGTATCCTGGATTAATAAGCTTGAAAGGCATGTTTAGTTAAGATTGTATCAGGGCTGTACCTGCTTAAATACTTTAATGACTGAATGTTACAAGAAACCTCTTCTAGCCTTTAAATAATCTTCTGACAAGATTGCATAAAGAAAATGAAAGGCATGAGAAACTCCTAAGACATCCACTGCAGTCCTTGTTGTCAGATGTAACTACATGAAAAATCTGATTCATACGTTTATCATTTGAGTGCATTCAGCAATTTTTATTCCCACATTAGTGAATTTAATAAAACAACAATTTGAGAATAACTGATAGGAATCTGTAGTTCTTTCTAAACTCTTCTCCTCCCACTGATGCTTTATAAAATTTACTTCTGACTTTTCAAGACATTCTTGGATGTCTCAACTTGTTTAAAGAAGATGCTCAAACATTGGCCAGCATTTCTTATGTCTACCACTTTCTTCTCAAAAGACTGAAGCCTTTATGCAGCCATTTCCCTTTTGGTCCACATACGATAGGGACAAACTGAAGGGAATGTGAGTCACCAGTTGTTTCAAAGGTGGTAATGTTGGAGGCCATTTTAATTATGGCTTTGAAAAAATGCTGATTGCAAAATAAGGTCAGGATAAGCAGGAAACTTCAACTTTTATTAGACTCATCTTCCTGGGCAACAGTAAGTATATGTTCACCTGTATTTTGCATGTTACAAATTAAAAATAAAGAAAACTAAGTTGTTCTATTAGTTAGAGAAAAAAAAAGACAAAACTACTCTGCTACTGGGTTGCTACTCCTCTCATTCTGAAACCCCTCAGCTCAGCAGGATAAGTCATTTGAACAACAGGTGTCAGACATCCTCTTGGAAAAAGCTGGTCCGAAGCACAGATCCTTTGCAATGCATCTATCCCTGAAATAAGTAAGCTGCATGCTCATTTTCTGAAACCACCTACATTCACATAACCCAGAGTGTGGTTACAGATCTCACTCTAGTAACTGATGTTTACTCTTCCCAGATGCAGGACATTGAATACTAACATTGCTGCCATAATTACACCATTATAATTATAACTGAGCTACACACAAGGCAAAAAGACACAGAACTGAAATGTTTCTAAGACAATGCCTACAAACTTTGCAATCTATCAAGCAACCACATAGTTACTTTCTCTTCCAAATTGATTTAGAGTTACTCTACATTCTCTGGTATACACACCTTTCAAAAAAAACCTAACAAAAGGTAGTTAATATTTTATTTCTTTAAAAGGACACAAGGAAAGATGTTAGTAGAAATAGTAAGGAAGTCAAATGAGGTAAAGAGAAAGCTGCAGATGAAAAGATCTGCATTTCTGTAAAGGGTTGACTACAAATCAAGTATGTCACTACAACTGCCCATGACTTGTTGCCAGTATTATCAAATCAGCATAGGTCTGAGGGGTAGAAATTGATATAAACTGCAACCTGGGAACAGATACTATTCAGTGGTGTTGTAACATGACCTTTGCTCTGAGCAGATCAGTGAAAGCACAACTGAGTACCAGAAGTTCAGAAAACACACAGAAACACATACAAAAAATTTGATAAATTGCCTCAACACTGATCTGTGTCTATTGAGATAAAGAAGATTCTCATACTAAGGACATAATCTCTGCAAATGACCACAAGAAAACACTGAGACAGAAAAACAAAACCAAGACTGAAAATCAGGCTGTAAATGTATTGCAGAAAAGCTTTTATGTGGTTACGACAGACTTGATTTTCCTCTGGGAAGAAGGACAAAGCACAATAACAGCTCAAGCTACATTGAGCAGGAACTGCACTGGCAAAGGATGGATGTTAAACATGCATTTTATGTAATAACAAATGTTGTGCTAGAGATGCCAATGATTACTCATCATGGGGTTTTCTTTGTGTCCCCACACAATACCTTTGCTGTAGCTGCAATGACAGTGCCTGGAGATAGAATAACAGAATCACAGAATCATTATAGTTGGAAAAGCCCTTTAAGATCAACCAGTCCAATCACATTGTCAGGACCATCACTAGACTAAACCATATCCCTCAGCATCTCACCTGCACATCTTTTGCATATCTCCAGGGATGATGACTTTATCAACTCCCTGGTCAGTCTGTGCCAGTGTCTAACAACCTTCTTGGTGAAGAACTTCTTCCTAATCTCCAACCTAAACCTCCCCTGGCAAAATTTGAGCCCACTCCCTCCTGCCCTATCTTTTATTACAAGAGAGGACAAATTGACCCCCTTCTCACTAAAACTCCCCTTCAAGTGTTTGTAGAGAGTGATCATATCTCCTCTCAGTCTCCTCTTCTCCAGGCTAAACAGCCTCAGCTCCATCAGCCGATCCTCATCAAACTTGCTCTCTAGATACTTTACCAGCTTTGTTGCCCGTTTCTGGACACACTCCAGCACCTCAATAACCTTCTTATAGTGAGAGGCCCAGAAATGGACACTATTCAAGATGCTGCCTCACCAGTACCAAGTACAAAGGGACAAGCACCTCCTTGTCTTGCTGCCCACAGTATTGCTGATACAAGGCCAGGATACCATTTGCCTTCTTGGCCACCTGGGCACACTGTTGGCTGGTGATTAACGTTTCCAGGTCTTTTTCCTTGAGGTATCTTTCCAGCCACTCTGCTCCAAGCCTGTAGGTTGTTGTGGCCCAAGTGCAGGACCCAGCACTTGGCCTTGTTGAACCTCAGGTGATTGGCCTCAGCTCATTGCTCCAGCTCATCTAGGTTCCTCTGAAGAGCCTTCCTGTCCTCAAGCAGATCTATGCTCTCACTCAGCTTGGTGCCATCAGTAAATTTACTGAAGGTGAACTCAGTCCCCTCATCCAGGTCATTGATAAAGACGTTAAACAAAACAAGCCCAGCACTGAGCCCTGGGGAACACCACTGGTGACTGGCTGCCAACTGGATTTGACTCCATTCACTGCAACTCTCTGGGCCTGGCTGTCCAGCCAGTTGTACACCCATTTCAGAGTGGGTCCATCCAAGCCATGGGCAGTTTCTCCAGGACTCAGACTGTGTCAAATGCCTTACTAAAGTCCTGGAAGACCACATCCATAGCCTTTCCCTCATCCACTAAGCAGGTCATCTTGTCATAGAACAAGATCAAAAAACGAGAGCTTCCTTTGTTCTGCAGATCATCTTGATCAGTAGTCGCACTTATATGTCTACACTGGTTTTCACAACCAAGAAAAACTTAAAGTTTGTGACTAAAATTTCCTGCCCATTCTCTCCATTACCATTTTTTAAACTTCAGGGTGGAATCTGGATCCAAGAGAACAATTTCACTCACAGGTGAGGAACAGCCACCTTCAGTGAGTCACTGTAACTTCCAAATAAATCAAAAGAGAGAGCATTTATCTCAAAATGTTTGTCTCCTCTCCCACTGCCCAACACAGGCTGAATCAGAGCATCTTTATCTGAAAGAAAGGAAAATCAATACTCATAGTAAGAACAGAAGGGAGAGGACAACCTCCATTTGGCAGCCAGAGATGGTGAAAATGAGACATATAGGCATTTTATCACATTCCTAGAAAGCTACTTTATAATCCAATTTCAGTCTTTTCTCCTGCCTCTCCAATATTCAGCTCCCTTTTCTTCTCAATTAATTCAGCCCAGGGAGCCTTATTTATTGACAGCTTGAACACTGTGGAGGACACAGGGCAGAAAAGCAGAAAAGGCTTCATATAGCACCATTCATCCACAGGACTTCAAAATGGGCCATACATCTTCAGATATGACCATTCTAACCAGAACATGTAACATTTCAAGTACCTTTAAATGTCACACAAGTTATTAAATTTTTAGTTTTCAGAATCTAATTTCCAATCATCAAAGGCTTAAATCAACAGCAGTCTATTCATAAAATGAGTTGCACGTTTTTCAATATGAGACAATGTATGTACATACAAAATACAAGCGTTACAAGACTAAAGTTCATTTAGTATGACATTTGTAGCAAACACCTTTTCTGAAATAACCTTGCAAAGCACAGAATTATAGCAAAACCAAAGAAGTACATTTTCTTATACTTGAGGGGAAATACTGATGGTGAATTACCTAGGCCAGTAATAACAACAACTTGTTAAAGTAAAATAAATAATCTACCTTCCGTGTTTCTTCATTTTATTTATGCAAAGTGTCTGCCTTCCCCCTAAATCCAAGACCTTACATACATTTTTGCATAAACTCACAATTTACTAGACACTAAACCATATTTCTTGACTCAAGTCTACTATAATACATATTTTTAAGGCATTCTCTTCATGTCAATCAGCCATAGCAAGAAAACTTCTTTTCCAAGGCTCTCAATAGAAAGGAAATTACTGAGCATATTACTATGACATTAGGAATATTTTACAGTGACCATATGAGCAATAGTTGAAACTCCAGCAAACATATGCCTGTGTTCTGTTTACACAGAGGAAACAAAACATGTTTTGAACACAAATGATTTTAATCCAGACAATACATAATGTCAGAGACATTAAAAGAAATTAATATGTGAGCTAAAAATACATTACTCCCATTATCTGCAGGGTCTGGACTGTATTCTGAATTTGTTTGGGTTTTTTTCTTTTTTTTTTCTCCAACTGACCCTACAACCAAGGAGTTTCCCAGAATCCATCACAACGTGTAACTAACTTCCATGGTGTTTAGTGATGTGTCCAACACTCTTGTATATTCCCTCCTTCCTATCACAGCAGGAAATCATTTGTTCATTAAAAAGCACTGTTTACACATCTTACACTTAATTTAGTCGAAGTAAAAGATGTATGCTTTACATCTGCAGGGGGAAATGATTGGATTCAGTACATATAGATTTTGACTGATTCCCAAGAAAGCTGGTCCCTGCATATGCTAATTTGTCTCAAAATGAAGATGCCTACTGTGACAGACTGCAAGTTTTGCCAGAGAAGCATGAGTCTCTATAAAGAATGACTCCTGCAGGCAGCAGGTTAATAAACAAGGAACATGGTCTGATGGCTTTTTTTCTGCAAGGGTCACATTTTACTGAGTTGTTTGTTTTGTTTTGTTTTGTTTTAATTGTTTGTGTATATTTACTGAAAACAAACACTGTTTTCAGTGTCAAGGGCTTTGGCAGTGCATCCTTTATAAATGAAAGTACTAGTTAGGTTTATTAGTTGGAACATGTCAACCAGAGGCACAAAGAAGCCATTGTGCATGCCCGGTGGTCTGAATTTTCTCCTCTCTCACTGCTTGCTGGAAGGATGTATCTCATACAGTATTTGGCACTAGGCAAATTGTGTAGTAGATAGCACTTTAAATAACATCTACAGCTATACCAGAACAAGAAAATGTAAATTTTGACAGTTTTTTTTTAATTAGGAAAATAAAAGCAGAAAGGAAGCAGGGGACAGTGCTAACAGATTGCAAAATTAAAATTTGAGTACAAGATGTACAATAACCTAAACCATTTTTCTCTGGACTGCTGTGGCTAAGAGTGGGAATCCCCTAATTTTTATGAAAGAGGATGCATAAGACAATTAGTGAACAACACATTTGGGACATCAATAAGTAAATCATTCCTGTCAACAGAGAGGGAAAGCAGAGAATGGCACAGATTTTTTTCTCATGTTTTTCTATAGAAGGGAAGCATAGGGCAAATCTGACCCCATGTAAATGTCTTTGAAGGTAGATATACGCCTTCTCTACAGCAGCCAAGAAAGTTTGTTGCATCTTGTCTAAACACAGCTAACACAGTTTAAATATAGTTTTGATTAGTCTGGCTGCATCCATCGGAACCAAGCAATGTTTATAGCATTTATTACTTATTTTGGTTTACATAACATACTCCACGCATTAATTTTCCATGTAAATAGCCAGTAACTACGACCAAGGTCCAGTAAATGTCCCCAAATTTGCAGTATCCTTATGATGTAAGACTTTTTTTCACGAGGCATTGAGATGTAAATACAGCTACATCCCAATTTATCCCCAAGTTGGACAAAATGCCCTTAAAAATTTCATTGTAGCTTTCACAGAACTCAGCAAAATTAGTCCAGTTTGGACAAGTCACTGTTAACATTGCCCTAAACTGCAAAATTCCTTGTCTTAAGAATCGGATTTTACTATACCACAAAGAGTTTGAAGAAGTCCTAAAACCAGATCATGTACATGTATATTTTGAGAAAATTGATTACTTCAGGAGATGGAAGACATCATCTCCAGAAAGCTGCTGAAAAAAGTCCAGGCTAGTTTCCATTTCCATTAAAACAGAAGAGGTCAAAGGATTGAATGAGCAAGATGAAAATGCACTAACTATACTTTGTGAATACCAGAGGAGCATCAAAGGTGTACAAGGCTGCAAGTGCAAGGCCAGTAGAAGTTCAGACAGTTTACAAAGAAATCTTCTCCCAACAGTTGTGCAATTTCTGTCATGGCTACCCTCGGTTTGTTCACTATCTACTATATGGATGGGTAATTATCGAATGAAAATCATCTTTGCAGTCTGCATGTTACAGAAATTCTAGGAACTCCTTTGTTTCTGCTTTATGCTTTTCTCCCAGATTTTCCAGGTCATGGAAATAATCCCATATTAAACAGACGAAAAGCTCCCTCACTAGTTTTGACATGCATCTGTTGTGTTCACTGATGAGAAATAAACCAAAACCATTGAGAATAAAGATAAAACAAAATTCAGCTTTGAGCACAAGCAACAGTTACCAACTGCAAGCCTGAAGATTTGCAAATGACAGTCCACAATCCCATAACCCTTTCTCCTCTTTGGATTGGACCTATCCCAAGGCTTCTGCAGCAATAAGACAGCTGAGCAAACGTTATTTATTCATACATTGGAATTTGTTTTGCTTTTTTAAGTAGGATTTTGTTTAATAAGATAGTAGAACTAACAAAAACAGACTGAAAACTAGAGGCAGAAGAGAAGCAACATGACAGTAAACTCTTCTCCTTGTCAGTATTTTGCAGCATTTGAAATATTTAAAACACAATCTGAGGAAACTCGGGGAGTTAAGTGATGAGCCACTCTGTAGACAGCTAAACGTCTCTCTCAGGAAGCTTTTCATGATATTTCATCTAAATATTCCCTGCTTAGTTTATCTCAAGTAATTATTCATGCTATGTACAGGTATTTTGTCCTCCCTCACCAACCCACTCAATTCACAGATACAGAATTATTCTATAATCATTTTCCCTTGTCATTCTCCACTCTGTGCCTAAGTATTGTGTTCTTCCCACCAAACACCTTTTGAGTCATCAATACTCTTCTTTTGCAGGATTGAAAATTAAAAACTAACAATGGACTTCCAGATCACGAAGTCCTTTCTAAGATAATTAAATTGTAACAAATCCTTGCAACTGCATTATGTTGTTGGTGGAATAACTCTAGGAAACTCTGTTCCAGAAAACCTCTATGTTAACCCAAGAATGTTGATTTAAAGGATTTTCCTGGTTTTGAAAATATTAGTCATAAAAAGTGTTGAAAAATTACTATATACAGAGAATTTAAATCTAGATGCAATCATCAAGAACAAAATATCTGAAGAAAAGAGTTTTTGAGAGCATGAGAAGACCTACTGGCAGACACCTCTAGTCCCACATGAGCCTGCAAGAATTGCTGGCTATAAGAATAGATGTTGGTTTAAGAAGAGCTGAATGGTTAAAGAGATCCTCAAAGTTATTATTTGCCATTTCTCATCTTTCTCTGTGAGGATTTTTAAAATTTGGTTCTCCTCTCTCTCACTATCCTCTGAAGTAATTTTTGTTTTAATTCCCTGTGCACATACAGTGATTCACACCTCTTTCCATCCTTTTTCATTACCTCCCCTTTGTAACCTCCCTTTTTTCTGACATTCCTAATTCCTCTGTCGAACTTGACAGAGTAAAAGGATTTCTCTCTCTACTGCCCATGCTTGTCGCTCTCCATGCCTCAAAATCCTCCTAGTGAGTTTAATCCCTTAGCCTCCTCCACTTCTGTCAAACAGTTTTCTGTACTTGCTCTGAACTTCTGGAACTCTGGAACTTCTATCTCAAAATCTGTACTTATAACTTTTTACAAAGCACTATATTAATTGCTTCCAATGCATCATTCACTCAACTTCTCTCATCCCTAGTTTCAACTGTAAAATCTTTGGGAGAGTAACTACCCTGTTATTCCATTTAAGTGTCCTGAAAACCTGGGATACTATGGACATGATTACAGCTATCTCAATATAGCAAAATTGATTGCAGTCATATTATTTGTTCTAGATGAGGACACTGCTTAGCTTCCTTTTCTTGTTATTGGACCATAAATTTAGCAAGTATCAAATATTTCCACAGAGAGTAACTGCATATGGATAACAGTACTTGGGTTGCAAGATTTGGATATCTGACCAGAGTTTTACGTGCCTCTGAAATTCCACTCTCCTGCCAGCACAGATTGTACCTTTTCAGCAACACAGACTGGAGCCAAAGCAACAAACCCTTTTTAATTCATTCCTTTAGAACACCTGCACAGCTTCAGATTATCCTTATTGCAAGACGCTCAGTGATGCGACCCTAAAAGCCAACAAGGCTGACTCAAAGCTGGCGGGTGGGGCTGTGACATGGCTACAGCTGGTGCAGCACAGGAACCAACACAACCCTTGAGGCTCTAGGTGTTATCACCGTCAACATTCAATGGGATGGAATATTTATAAGGTATTGGTTAAAATACAAGTAACTTCTGTCTCCTTTAATAAGACTGAAAGTTGCTCAAGTTAACAGGACCACTTTCAGAAAAAAACACTTTCTCCAAAAATAGAGTCTAAGTGCCAGACCCAGCAAATGCAAAGCAGCTTTAGTCCCTATATTCGATTTTAAAGTAGCAATGGCTACAAAGCTTTTTATTATAAACTACTGTAACTAACAAACTATAAACACTTATCATAACAAATAGGCAAATAATGTAACTCTAAACATCATCTACTATCATTGTTCAAAACATTTTGTGTTCTAATAAAAATTGCATAAGCCAAAAGAAAATTGATTACCAATTGTAATTTCCAAAAGAAACAATTTTGAATGAATAAACATGGTAATTTCACATAGACACAGTTACATCTTATATCCTGAATCAGAGGTGGCATCTGACACATCTTTAAAGGTACAGCTTTTTCCCACTCACTCCTTCAGCCCTATCAAATTTTCAAATATCTCCTCAAGAAAATTTTATCCCATCTAATAAAGCCATATTAAGTGTTTAAACCTATTTTAAATCATACAGGAATCATGATATTAATATTTTCCAGCCATAAACATCTCAATTTAACTCAATAGTGTCAAAATGCTATTCATTAATATCGATTAGATATGTTTCTTCACAAGTTCACTACATGGGCAACTGATCTGGTATTAATGATGAGATGACAAGGATGCCTACTTGGTTTATCTCCTGAAATCTTTTTGTTGAAGATTATACAGTGGCAGTTCCTCATAGATTTCACTTGCCACTTTGTGGCCTATTTAACTAGTTCAACTGAACCTTTCTTAAGTTCATTAATCAAAGGCCTAATGACATTTGTAACTCAGCAATGAGAATTCTAATAACATCTACTATTTCATCACAACTTTTAACATACTTTAACAATGTTGAAAGCAACAGCTCACTCCTATTCTCTTTCCTTAAGTCTCTTAGTAGTTTTACAAGCACAGCTTGCTGGAAATAATTTTGGGATGAGAAGTAGTTTCCTCAGGGGTTATTTTTAAGTATATTTGCTAACAATTCTGCAATCTGAAGTTATAGTCCAGTACATAGTTCCTTTCAAATGCTGAGAAAACTGAAAAACAAAAGAAGTCCTTTTTTCCTTAAAATCATTCAACTTTGCTCACTTCATATCAGAGCATCTGCATTCCTATCACTTTGTTTTTAATCCTTTATAAACAATTTACAGAAGCAGAGAAGTTCCCATGATCAGATTTTTAGAGAGGCACAATCTTTTGCCCCCTGCTTAAGCCCTCCATTATACAAACCAAAATCCTCTCACCCAATTTTTAAAGCATAATTGTTGTCCATTATAAAACATAATAGAAAGAAGCCAGTATGGCTCAGACGATAAAAGTTCCTTCACGGAGGGCACAGTGAAATCTAAGCCAGATTCTTCTGCCTGGTTTTTGCTTATAAAAACATCACACTTAATTAAGGGTTGTTCTTTTTTTTTAATTTTCTGACTGAGCATAATATTGGCAAAAACAAATCAGACACCAGTCAAAACAAATAATCCTTTTGATTTACTCCTCTGATGACTCTAATTGGTTGAGTGTAATTCATTCTTTAAAGAACTTCACTCCTCAGATCCCACACTGTGAGCAGCTTTCAGCCCCCTGAACAAAGTGAAGTGGTCTCTGGTTTTCACGAGGAGGCTCAGTGATGTGGAGAACTTTGGCAGGGCTACAAAGGCTCAGCAGAATGGAGGCAGTCTAAACAGATACGGCTGTTTGGTTTCTCTGACGGAACTGCTGAACACATAAGTAAACTGTATGAACACTATTTGCTCACTCCAAGTATCACAAAAAGCACAGTTCATTATTAAGTCCACTTTCTTCTGACAAAAAACATGCTCAAAAAAAAAAACCTTAAAAAACAAGCATGTACACATGTTAAGCATTTTGTAAATACGAAAGGACTTAGCTGAGATTGCTGAAAGCTTAGAGGAAACACAATCAGCACAAAGGACACAAATTAAATCAGGAAATTAATACCCAGAATGCCTCTGGTTGTTCTACCCGGAAGATACAGGCAGAAGGACCGTTCTAGATTAGGCACTTAGTAGGATTCTTGAAATGCTTGACCTATATCCTTGTCAGAAAAAACTTTAATCTTTATTTCAGGAAGGAAAAATAAATAGGATCAAAAGACTCTTTAAAATCAGTCTGACACTCTAGCTATTGAACTGTCTGGCATGACATAGCCTCACTTCTGCTTCCTGACCATCTACCTCAGTTCTCTCAACTTCATGGAGACACTGCCAGTGCCATGGGTTTCTATGAACTAAAACTGGAGCAGACTGGGTAGGATTGTATTAGTCCAACTGCAGGTACTGATGCATCTCCACTTGGCCTCATTACCCCCACTGGTCAGCTTCACGGAGTGCAGGTTCAGCTTCACTGACCTGATCTTGCAGACTTGCTATCACAGTGTGATACAGTGGGCAAGAGCATACTAAGACAATTCCAGTGCTAAAACTGCATCAAAAAATGAAAGAAGGGGATGTACTTCTGCAGCACAAACACTTGTAGCTTCTTAATAAATCTAGTGCTCCACAATTTTCAAATTCTGTATGGCATCCCAAGTCTTCCCCTTCTAAGCCACAGTAAAATGATTTATTCCATTAGAAAGGGTACATTAGCTTGGTAAGTTCAGAAAGCACCACTCAAAATATTTAATTTTGGTGTAAAAATCTTTTATTGTTAAATGATTTTTTTAGTAATTCCATTGGCAAAAGTAATTTGCTTCAAGTTACTAAACCAGTAATTTATTAATCATTTTGTCTAGCCTAGTGACTGCTGAACAAAATGTGCTAAATAAAAGTCAGTCTTTTTTGCCTTGAGCGGTTTTCCCTGGATACAGAGCAATTCATTTACAGCATGCAGAAATTAGCCAATGAAAGGATTATAGTGATTTATCTTTAAAAAGGTTATAGTTCCTGAATGCAGCATCACTGAGAACCTCTTGTACACACACTTTTGAACAAGAGGGTAAATCAAAAGTATCAAATCTACTTTCAGTTGCAGCATTTTTCATTCTTATATGACACCACAAAAGGCCAAAAAGAGTGTCACAGATTTCAAAATATGTCTCTACGGTTAAATATTCATAGAATCATAGAATCATAGAATTATAGGAGTTGGAAGGGACCTTTAGAGATCATCTAGTCCAACCCCTCTGCAGAAGCAGATTCACCTAGATCAGGTCACATAGGAACATGTCCAGACGCGTCTTGAAGACCTCCAAGGAAGAAGCCTCCACAACCCCTCTGGGCAGCCTGTGCCACTGCTCCGCCACTCTCACAGTGAAATATTGAGATTATCTTTGGTGCAAAAAATACACTGCATGGGTTATTAGATGTAAGAGAGAAAAAATACGCCTCAACAAACAGCAAGTGAATGTGTTGGATTTAGTCACTGCACCTCGTCCGCCTCACAGCCTCTTGAATAAGTAATTGTATAAGCCTTAACCAAAATGGAGTTTGCAAGTATAATTCTGGTTAATAAATTTCATTTAACTAAAAACTTGTACTGAGAAACTCAGATGGGTTAGAACTTCAGAGAAAAGTGAGTTGGTCTTAAGTTGTTTTTTTATAAATATGTGTTCTGGTCCATTTCCCAGCTCTGGCAGCATTCACTGAATATCTTTCTGATTAGATCGCCAAGAACAATGTAACTCCATACTCAAGTATGTCAGATATATATTATTAGTGTGCCGTCACACCCAGAAACAAAGCATCTTACGCAGTAAAAATTTCTCCCCAAGTTTTCAAGCTCTTCTTGGAGTGAGCAGGTTTAAGTGAACAAAAACATTCCTGTTTCAGTTCAGAACATGCATTTCCAGCCAAAGATTTTTCTGAAAAGTATGAAAGCCAACTTGCACAACACAAAGCTTCCAGCAACCAAAAAGAGCATTTAGCACATACCTCTTTAAAAAAAAAACCCAGACATTTGGAATATCTTTTTCATGGTACTTAAGATCCCTCTCTTCACTATACCAACCCATTCCCATGACTGTAAAAATATACATTTCTTTTAGCCCTCTTCCTGAGACTGTAAGTAAAGAAATGACCTTGTTCACTCAGAGACATGTTTGGTTAGGACAGAGAGAATGCAAGCAGAAGGGAAAGCTACAATTTTAATAAATGGACATGAAGTCTGAATACTTTTCTTTGGAAGAATCCACTTCATCATCTATATTCATCTCCCTCAGTGGTTGTCTCCTACCTGTCCACTGGCAGACAAATTAACTGTAGGAATTTTAAAGAGTATATTTAAAAATGGACAGTGGAGTCATGTAGAGCATTACGGTACTAACATCAGATCTTGATTCTGCATTCAGCAGAAAACTACTGCAGTCAGCAGAACACTGGGATGGGAGCTCAGCACACAGGCTACTGCTATCTGCTATCTGTTGAGTCTTTGAAAAGCTCCTTAATTTTCAGAAAAAGAAAGAAAGAAAAAAGATACAGATCATCATGAGTCATGGATCTGGCCTACTGAATCTTTTGGCAAACTAAGCTTAAGCCAGTATTTACTAGCATCATGAATATTTAGGCATTCACAAGGACTACAAAATCCAAGAGAATCCCCAGGCAAAGGAATTACTTAATCTGAGAGCAGATCTTGTATGCTTGGATTGGGGATTTGGGCTTCTTTCACTTGATGGGTCCTGTACATGAACCCATCACAGAGAGGGCTGCTTGGGGCTATATACCACCACTGACAGACATTACTCTACATAGGGAAACACAAATGCCAAACTACTACACATTGATTTTTATTTCCAAGTGCTTGCTCAGTCCAGATGCTACTGTATGGAAGAAGACAATGTCTTCTCAAATGCTTCTGCAGCCTGGGAAAAGTTTCTCAGCAAACTGAGAAAACTTCAAGCAGATGTCATTTACCAGCATCTTGACTGGAGGTCACCTATCAGCCTATCTACTGGGGGAAGGCCCTAAATTTTCAGTACAGATTTTCATGGGGTTGGTGACTCTTAATCGGGTGAGGAAGAAGGAATACATGGACTTGTCTCAGAAATGTGTTATTGGTGCCTGAGCCCACATTGTCTTAATGGTTCACTCCACAATTCTAAGAGGTTGTTGAAAAGTAGAAAGAGATAACTGATTGGCAGGTGTTTCATCACCACTCACAGGGACAGTGTCAGGAAGGACTGAAACATTCTTAGCAGAGAACTCAAGAAGCCATGAATGCTGTCTGTCTTTGAACCAATAATACTGCAACACTGGTGGCTCAGCTTCTGGCCTGGACGTTGACTATGACAATTCCATATGGTTAAATTCTGTCAGACAAGCTTATAGTAGCCTTTGAGCAGTCTCTCTATGGTGTTGCTTGGGAAGGAGAGGTTCAATAGAGAACAGCAGCTGGCACATTCAGTTTCTTTGGAGTTCCTTTAATGCATAACTACCTGAAGGAGAAGTAACTCTCAGAATAACTCTCTCTCCCATATCCTTTCAATACATAAACTAGAAATGAGGTAAAAATACTGGGTAGGAGAGGCTTGAACTCAGAGAGCAGTTATTTCAAAATTGTAATTTAAATAATTGTGCTTCATATTGCTTCTACTGTATGGATTACACCAACGGTGAACTGAACAGGAAAAATCTCTTTGGAAACATTGACAAACTCTGACCACCTGATCACTTTTCCCCAGGTCTTGCCCTTGCAGAATCATCCCTTCCCAGCCCAAACCAGTAACACTGGAAAAGGCACGTTCACCATGTATACAGACACTCAGCAGGGGAACAGCAGAGCAGGCACACAGTTAAAGCATCAAAAAAATAAATAATGTTCACAACAAGAAACAGAATTGGTATGTCAATACCACTCTTACAAATGTGTTCCTGGCCCACAAAATGACAGCTCGTTCATGGCCGAACCAAAGAGCCACAGAGGTCATGATCTCAAGACCTGCACAGCACTTCCTTCCACTTCCCAAAGTGGCAGCCTGACCACCAGCTGATTCATTTTGCCTACCACCAAAAAGATTTCAACTATTTGGTACTCTACAAGCCACAGTGAGGGTTGGTTCATGGATGGGTTCATGGGTTCATATTCTTGAATCTGGCTGTAGCACACAGCTAAACAATTCTTCCTGCACTTAATTTCAAACAAATGGGAGAAGGAGGGAAGACTATCCACACCACTTCAAAAAGGGACTGCAGTAAGCCAGATGGTGGGGATTACATCTAGGGGAAGGGTGATGGTTTATGACGACAGAATGTGAGGGGAAGAGAGAAATTTGGCATCCTCACTAAGGCAAACTTAGCACTGCAGTAAATTGTGTGGGTATTGTTCCAGTGGTGAAGGTTCTACCTCCAAGTCTAAGACTGAAATAGCAAGTCACATTGTGGTATCCTGAATTCACTTGGTTTTGTAACTTTATGATAGGTAGGTTACATATAGAGTGGTTTTATTTATATAAACAAACATGTTTTCTGACTTTCATTATGCATGAGGAAAAGTGACACAGAATAGTTCCGTTCCTTTGCTCACAGATTGAGACAATTTTGCTATCTATTTATGCTACCATTTTCCTTCTTTTTCCTTCTTTATAAAAAGGTTTAAAACAAAATGTTAAAAGATCTGGAAAAAAAACCCCTTACTTTCAGATCCCTTTTCAAGGTTCAAAGAAGATTGTAATACACACTTTTGATTTATCCCTTTAAAAAATATTGATCTTCTCTATCTATATGACACACACATTTAACTAATTACAATTTCCCCTTCGGAACAAGATCTTTAAATGTACATGTCTGTTAAACCTGTAGCAGAAAATCATTTTATTTTCTTCTAGAGGCAAATGTTTGATTAAACCTGAGACACCGCAGCAAAAATTAAGAGAGCTCTGAAAAAATAGAAGTTCTTCACAGGACTATCTAGAGAATTGTAGATGAACTAAGGTTTCTTAAGTCTCCTTCTCTGGAGGTTTTCAAAACCTGCCTGGACACGTTCCTTTGCAACCTGATCTAGGTGGACCTGCTCTAGCAGGGAGGTTGGACTAGATGATCTCTAAAGGTCCCTTCCAAACCCTACCATTCTATGATTCTGTGATTACTAATTCAGTACTAATTTAGAGCAATTGCACAGCATCGTGCTAATCGTTTCAGATGAATCATTTCTGTGCAGTATCATCTGATAGAGTTTATAACTGAAGCTGGTTCACCAAGAAAGAGAGGGACAAAGATGTCTGTTATTCAACATCACAAGAGATGAAGGCTTAGAGTTACATGGCAGGAAAGACATCATACTACCTTCTGCCACTACATTCACATCCCACGCCACTGTTGCGTCTGTACAGCAATACTCTGTATTCATTTAACACCATGGAGATAATCCCTTAATCTCTGGTTCTGCTTGGTTCAACATCCCAGTTTTAAATTAGTTATAGCAATTATGATCCATATTACAATTAAATATGTGGTTTTAGATAAGGGAAAAGAAAAAAAATCAGTTATCTGCTTCAAAGATTCAATAAGATATTTTTAAGCACTCAAAGAGATATTTTTAAGCAGCAAAATGAAGTTGTTGAAAATATACCAGTTATCTTTTTGCACCACCCTGAGAGAAGAAACCCTTATCTATTCCTAAAAGATACACATTTAAATGAAAATGTAACTATAGACAAAGATTCTTTAAAATCACTAAAACTGTACTTACAGAAATTTAAATGGTTTCAGTGTTACTGGATTTAAACAGCTAAAATTACTGCAAGGTAGCTGCTCTTTCTTCAGCTTCTTACTGGCTTTCAAAGACCATCTTAATTAAATCCTTTAAGTGATTCTCAGTTAAGTAAGGAAAGGTTTGGTTGGAATTTTTTGTTGTTCTTCCTTTAAACATACACAGCCTCTCCCAATTAGGGAAAAGTTTCCATTAAAAAAAAAAAAAAACAAAACTGAAATTTCTTTGTGCTTTCAACATAAACTTGAATTCCTTTAACAAAACAGAATTTAGCAGCAAGTGATTTAATTTCATAGACACACAAGCTATGTGATTTCCCATATTGGCATCCTGGGATGCATCAAGAAGAGTGTGGCCAGCAGGTCAAGGGAGGTTCTTCTCCCTCTCTACTCTGCCCTGGTGAGGCCTCATCTAGAGTCCTGTGTCCTGTTCTGGGCTCCTCAGCTCAAGAGGGACAGGAACTTCTGGACAGAGTCCAGCACAGGGCCACCAAGATGATCAGGGGACTGGAACATCTTTCATATGAGGAAAGGCTGCGGGAACTGGGGCTGTTTAGTCTGGAGGAGATTGAGGGGACATCTTATTAACATTTATAAATATCTAAATGGTGGGTGTCAGGAGGTTGGGCCATCCCTTTTTTCTATTGTAGCTAGCAACAGGGCAAGGGGTAATGGGATGAAGCTGGAACACAAAAAGTTCCACTTAAATATAAGAAAAAACTATTTCACTGTTCAGGTGAGGGAGCCCTGGCACAGGCTGCCCAGAGGGGTTGTGGAGTCTCCCTCCTTGGAGGTCTTCAAGACCCACCTGGACATGTTCCTATGCGACCTGATCTAGGTGAATCTGCTTCTGCAGGGGAGTTGGACTAGATGATCTCTAAAGGTCCCTTCCAACCCCTACCATTCTATGATTCTATGATTCTATGACTGGATCTTAGATAACATTCATGCTTCATGACACTGCAGAATCCTATGCTGAAAGGTCACTTTAAATATGCTAAATAGAAAAACAAAGCCATCTCATTAGTTAAGAGACTTTTGAAACAAACTGCAGTAATTGTTACATGACAGTCGATCAGATGCGCTCTCCCAGCAGCCTGAACTTTTTGCACTCACAAAGGATTGCCTTCACTTGTCTCTGTACCAACATATTCTTCAAGTGTGAACTTTCAACCCTCCAACTTGTGGATCTGTCTAAAACATGTTTGCTCACAGGTAAAGACAGCTTTTCCATGGATGAGCTGCCTGTCACCTCATTACTGTTATGTCACAATTTGTACCACACCTGCTAAGTACTAAGTATCCTTTAACTATTCTTAGTGAATATGGCCAGGAACCATGTGAACATGAGCCACCTTGCCAGGGGCACATTGTACATGCAATTTTTGCTTCCTAAAGAAAAGCAGATCACATTTCACCTTGATGAGTATTGATGAACCCTGTGAGTTTGCCAAGATTATTCTGAATTGCTGTTCTCTCCTCCAGAGTATTTTGTACTTTATCTTTGTGACCCTGGCAACACTTGCAACCACATCATTCATTTCTTCACCCTACTCAAGCTACCACTAGATTCAGAAGGTCACACTGAAGTGTGGTTGTGAACATCCCCTGAGTTGTTCTTAATTCACAGAAAAACCTGTTAGAGATAAATGAAGATGGAAGTAGTTTGAGTGTTAGCCATTGCTAACTTTGTGCAACGAATAATCTCAAGCATTCTGAAAGGCTTGCTGGGTATTTTGCAGAGGCAGCAAGGGTTCTTACATTAATCTCTAACAGGAAATTGTGTGCGTAGCAAAGCCCACAGATAAAAGAATATAAGCTTATATATTTTCATATAATCTGGAATGTTATCCTTACCAATTTTGTTTAAATCTAACCAACCCATCAAAGCCAGCTAATTTATATTTCTTTATACTTGGCTGTATCTCTTTCCTAAAACTCTGCATTTAAATTTGTCTAGGCAATTTTAAATTATCAAATTAATCGATGAAAAGGTAAATGCATCATACTTAGTGGGAAAAGGTGCGATCCAATTATTTTGTTGAACTCATTTGAAGGATGGAAACTCTAATGAATGAGAAAAAGATTGTCAGACTTGAGCTTGCTATAATTAGGCTTATTAACTATAGCCTATTTATACACACAGCTGCAGTCCTCTAGAAAGACTTGGAGAGCAACTTGCAGAACATATTATGAGACAGTCAAAGTATCATCTGAACCTTAATTCTGGCTCCGTGAACAGATCCCTGGAGCACTTTAGCATATAAACAGAGGTAGTGGACTTCAGGCAGAAGTGGAGAACATAAATCCAAGACTTCAGGCTTACAATGCCAAGAAACAAAATCATACAAACGGAACAGATCACAAGCTGTGGTATCTGCTTGTAAGATAAGACAGAGGAACACACTTGTCAACAGTTCAAGATCTTGTTTTTCCCTTCCTTCACAAAGAATAATGAACCTCAAGTCTTCTTCTCAATTATTTGAAAGAGGAAAGAAAAGGATGGAGGACCTCACGTTTCAGTAATCATTCTTTTGGCAAGAAGCCTCATGGCAGACATTTCCCATTTGGAAAGGTAAAATATACTCTACTCTGCCAAGCAGCACACCACAAAAGGTGGTATCCTAAAATTATAATTTATGTGTGTATGTAAATCTCTCTTACAGCAACAAATTCCATTAAAGTGAAGGAATATTATTACATTCAATATCTTCTCCCACAAGCAGCACATTACACTTGGCAAGCAGAGAGGATGAGAAAAGCCTTTGTCCAGTTGACATCACCGAAAGCAGAAACTAAGCACAATGATCATTAGACCAAGCACATAATTATCAAATAAAGCCCAGAATTTTAAGTGATATAAAAGGACTGAGGTAGTGTTAATATCCTTCCCTGCTGAATTGAAAAAATTAAAATACCAGGATAATCCTACTTCTATTTGGTTAAATGCACTCTAGGGAAAAAAAAAAAGAAACACTGATTTTGTGCAATTCCTAAAGCAGTGTGGTTATGAATATTTCATCTTATGTCATGGTATTATTCCATTCTCCACCTTGTATACGATAACAAATGTTTGGTTAGATGAAATGGGACATGGAGGGGTGTGGTGGGGGGGGGGAGAGGGAGGTGGCTCTGAGTAATTTATACCAGGATACTGTATATTGATCTTGAGATTAATATTTCAATATGGTGGTTGTAAATTCAAACACAGTGATAGAATTCAGATGTCAAGGGTTTATGTAACTACCAAAAGAATACACATTTTAGTTCCCTTTTATTCAAATTTATAAACCAGTCTATGGAATAAATGACAGAATAAATATTAGTGGGAAAAGCAAATTCAGATTCCAAGGAACATACTTTTCAGCATGTATAAAGTATTAAGTCTAAAGAATCTGTAGCATAAAATATATTTTCTGTTAAAGACTCTGTCACATGTCCCTTTTTTCCCTTTGCAACTTCAATAAAGAAAATAGATCTCTATCCTAAATATACAAGCCAGTTTATTTTTCTGACAGGTACTACTGAAAAGAGTCAACCACATTGTCCAAATTTTGTCCAAAATTTTCATTTATCTGTTACAATTAATGATAAGTTACATTTGTTCTCAATGAAATTTTAGATAACTTACATATTACTTCATGATTTATTGTTGGTAGAAGTAATGATAATGCTTGAGAAACTTTATGAACAAAATTTGTTCTTTGATTTAATTAAGATTTATGCCTGTCAGCCTCCCAAGATCTTTAACATTTTATTAACGATCATTCTGAAAAATTTGCTTGTTTAATGTGCTTTACGGTGTATTTTGCTCTGCCAAATCATAATAAATACCTTTGCACCACTGTGATTACATTTACATTTACGAGAAATTTACAGTGGTAAAATGAAGACCTTTAAGGTCTCAGAAGACTAGGGGACTTCTAGGCTGATGAAACTGCATAAAGAACCATATAACAATGGTATAAAGACATCAAGGACTAAAGATTTCAATGTTTTGAAGCACTTTCTAATGATGCAAACCAAGGTCTTGAGACTAGTTGTCTTAAAGGCCATGCTAACTGTGGTCAGCTTATTGCTTTCACTATCTCTCCCCATTCCTTGTTCTCCCAAAACAGCAAAGCCACATGTGAAACCCTAACAACTCTATCTACAATTCTGCAGTTGGTTCAGCGTTTCTCAGGAATGTTATTTTACTGCCCACCAAAACTACAAACTCTGCTAGATACTCTTCTGCATCCTTGAGTAACCATCTCTCTCAGCTACTGCAACCACACGTTTAACATCTCTACTGTCAGTATTTCAGACCAAGCTCTTTGCCCCTTTCACCTCAGCACCAACCTGACCATTTAGATTTCACTGCTTTTAGCATTTCCTCTCCACTCTCCTTCTGTTGTGTTAACAATGTTAAAACCGTCCACCATATAAAATCGGATCTTCATCCACATTGGTCCCATTGTGTGGGAACCTCTGAACCTCTGTCAAACAGCCCTCTTCACCCAACCTACACACACTTAGACATACAGATTTCCATTAGACTTGCATGGAAAAGATGTATTTTTTAATCACTGTATTTATCTTCTGGACTGCAGAGTCACCAAGACAAGAACTGTCTTGGTAGTCCTTCTGTTGTATCAGGTCAAGTCACCTAACTAATACAAACATACAACTACAGCTATTTGACTACTTCTGTAGTGGGCAGCTGTTTTTAACCTAATCCTTGACACTTGGCACTAGCGTTTCTGGCAAGTACTTATTCATAATGAAAAGTATTATATAGTTTCTTTCCTTTTTCTGCCTCGATATTGTGGTTTCTTACTTCATGCCTCAGGCAAGCATCACATCTGCCAAACCCAGGACTACCCTCTTGTGTATTAGAATGCAAGAAGGATCCAGTGTAATATTAGAAGATAACTTTTTCAATGTGGAGAAGAAAAGCTTTCACAACCATTCTGTAAATCCTATGTGTATTTGTAAATTATTACTGAAATAAAATCCCACAGTAATTCTCTAAACTACTGTGTGGGAGTAGAGAAAAAGAAATGGCTGGGAAGAAAAAATATTACAGTGTATCTGCTTATACTCACATCATCAAAAGGCCTACAAAACTGCATGTTCAGACAAGTTTGCTGACCAATTGAACAAGCACCCTAAGTGTTCATTTTTAATTCTAGTCTCATAATTTAGTTGGTCACAGTTTAGGAAGCAGAGAAGTTAAACTCCAACCAAATGTTCCAAAGAGCAGTGCACAAAGCAAAGGTCTCTAACGAGTAGCTTTGGGCTGATATTACGGGTAGGTATCATCTATGTGTACGTATTGCTATCTATGCCCAGGCTTGGGTGAACGGCAGAAGCACTCCCTGGAACATGTATAGCAGGGTGACAGCAGCACTCAATTACTCCAAATTCTACTTGATTCTAGTGAAAAAGGACATCTATACGTCCTCATCCCTTGTCGTTCTCGCCTTGGTGCTGCAATAACGTAGGATACCACCAGTTGTACGCGAGCGAGCTGAGCTAGCACACTCTAAAAAGGTCCTACTCCCTCTGGATACCAGGTACAGATTGCATGAAAAGCTAATACATCTTTCCTTCATATTGTGATAGTTCATATGCAGTGATGGCTACTGTTCCTCAGCTGCCAAGAAGAGGATCCTTTCAAAGAGCTGCTATCTCGCTTGTACCCAGAGAGCACATCCCTTGGTTACGCTCTATCATCATCAAGCAGAGAGACACAGCAATTTCAGATGTTTCCAAGATCAGCAGAGACTGTGACCATCCTGGCCCTCTCTCCCATTCTCTGATGTCTATTTATAGATATAGCCTAGTAATTTTGAACACACTTGAACATTAGAAAGGTCACTTTACACTGGTGAACCTAATCTCATGCTTTCATCAAAATTAAACCAGGAAAATTATTTTTAGGATGCAAGCTCTTTTGAATCTTTCTTCCACACACACAAGTTCACTTATTCCACCAGTATTCCAGACACACATTCTAAGTAGTACAATGCTTTTTAACTGTTATCTCTTTACAACATCAACACATATATGCTGTCACTTATAAAATGCATTTGTGGCACACCCAGATACTGAGGCTTCCAAAAACCATGCCTACTTTAGGACATATCAGTCATTCAGAGTCAGAAAGCAAATTTTGCCAAATTCTCTCCAGTAGAATTAAAGGCTTTCAGTCAGCTTTTGGGTTTTAAACAGGCAATTCAAGTTTTAGAAGATTTGCCAAGCTCCACAACACAAAATTGAGCATGCACTTTAGACTTAAAATTTGGTATGCCTTCTGGCAGTTAAAAAAATTTAATGGTCAAGTTACAAAGAAAAATTTTCCTCTACACCAGTTTCATATTCATTTGACTGTTTTCATCACAGCAAGATCTCTGTTTAAGAACAAATTATGTCAATATTGCCACTCCCACAAGGCACACTATAAAACCCACACACCCTTAGCTACTAGTACAAAGTCATGTTTCTAATAAGACACACACACACACACACACACACACAGAGGGTATTACTTCTTTCAGCAAATATCGATATAAAATCTTCCAAGAAAATAAAACATTTGCTAACAATGTCAATGTTCCTTCTTCATCCTTTCTCTCATTTCTTTTCCACTATTTCTCTTTTATCTTCTTTCCCATCAGTCTGCTATCATAAGGTAATTGGCTGCCACTCTCAAAAGCCAATCCTCATAATCATCTCTTACGTTCTTTTAAATTCTCTTGAACTCTAGCATTGGAAGACATCAGTTTACAGTTAGTCTCAGTAGAGGCTCACAGAATTGGCACTTACAAACCCTTCAACATTTTGGAACGAATAGCAAAACAATCCACATGGAGAAAATGTGATAATGGAGCCATAACTTGATGGCACCAGGCTCTTAAAACATTTCTACTCAAAGCTCTATTGTATGCATGATTTAGTTCAAGCATAGGGATATCTGGAAGCCACATCAAAGGGCTAATGGATAGACATTTTGTTAACATATGTAGAACTGATGTCAGGCCATAAAACAACATTGTACTGAATATTACACTCTTCAGAGAAATCTGTCTTTTTTTTTCTTTTTTTTTTTTTTTCCCTGGGGTTGGGGTTTTCTTTCAGTCTACAAATTATTTCTTCCCTTATGTGCATGAATACCTAGCAGGCTAAGCAGCCTGGACAATTTTCATGTTCTCTTATTCCCTGGAGTATTGCCCAGTATCACAAATTGCAAGACAGGGATTATTTTTTTTTAAATAGGGAAAGGAAGAAGAATGAAAAAGTAAACAAGTTGCTATTTCCTTTGTAGAACAGGTTCTGTTACATCAATCACATGTTGGTAAAGAACTTCACAGTCTACTACTATAGCATCTCTGTTTCCCAGGTCATTCTTCAGACTGCTATTTTCAAAGCGCTGTCCAAACTTGGCTCAGAGCTACAGTTCATTCTTCAATGGTCTTTTATGCCTGTGGTGTTCAAAATATGGTCACTGTTCAAATGGTACATTTTGTAGATATGACACTCCATAAAAACAGGAGGCAAAAAAGTTGTGTAGAGGGAATTCCTGGAATAACTCTTGAGGATTCCAAAAATGCTACTTATGAGCTCTTCTGTTTCTGCACTACAGTATTTATGCTGGATCACAGAATAATGAACAACTATCAAATTTATGTACTTAGTAGGGCACTTAGGACACAGTTTTCCCATCACTTAGTAACTGTAAGATAAGCAAAACAGCACTGCACAGCAAGAAATACAAAGTACAGAAAGATGCTGAAAGTCAGGATTATAGAACAGTTATATCTTTATCCACTTTGATAACTTTTTAGTTAATCAAGTGCTTTGTGGTTCTATGTTTGGCACATTAGGGACATTGAAGCAAGACTAACAAGAAACAGTTGCTATTTATATCATTTCCCCAGAGATGGGAATGGTTACTTCTGCACTTTAAGACTAATCATGTTACATCTGTATTAAAATGAGAAGACAAACATGTTTTACTGCCAGCTCTGCCTGAATTTCAAATGAAAACCACATTAGTTAACTTGTGGATTTCTCAAGTCAGTCAGTCTCCAGTGTCAACTTACATAGTTTAAATAAAATCTCTCACCAATACGCAACACAGTACAAAAGAATACTGACAGTACTGTCCTGGGTTCAACAGTGTGCTTCAAAGCTCCTTCTCCAAGACAAAATTTGAGGATGGACAGCAAACGTCTCTAAGCTGCAATAGTCTCAACCTAAGGAGGTTCTGCTCCTATACCTTTTTCAGTTTGCAAACTCTCTGGCTGAACTGTCAGCAGTCACACAGGCTGAAATATGTTTAGCCTCACAACCCACAGGTTTTCCTCTCCTGATGCTGTACTAAGCACCATGAGATAGGGATGTCAAATGCAAAAAGGCTGACAGGGCATCAAGTCATAGCATGTTTGGCCCCACTGCTTCCAATCTCTTTATATGAAGAAAGGCTTGATCTTGAACTTGTAGGAACAGACTTCTCTCCTTTGGGTACCTTTGGCTATTCAGGCTTCAGAAGACACTAAATGAGGACCTCGGGACTCATGGTGAAGACAGTGGATGTCTCTGCTCAGAGCATGCACAGTTACGTCCACTCTGACATTAGCATAAGTCCTATCTGGGGACAGCAGCCCTTCTCTAACTTAGAAAGGATAATACAAAGATAAACAGAACAGAGATACTGGTAAGACACTGAACTTTACTGACAGTGTGACAAAATCCATTTCCTCTTTCTGTTTAGATGCCTTCTACACCACCTGAAAACTTGATACTGCAAAGCTGCAACTTACAGTAGGATTTAAAGTACATTTTTCTTAGTTACAGAATCAAAGAATGGTCAGGATTGGAACAGACTTCTAGAGATCATCTGGTCCAATCTCGCTGTTTAAGTAAGTTCACCTCATCAGGTCACACAGGAACAAGACCAGGAAGGTTTTGAAAACCTCCGGAGAAGGAGACTCCACACCCTTCCTGGGCAGCCTGTGCCAGGGCTTCCTCGCCTGAGCAAGAAATAAATTAGTGCTCATGTTCAAGTGGAACTTCCTGTGTTACGGCTTGTGTCCATTAGCCATTGTCCTGCCATGGGAACTACAATAAAAAGACTCACCCCATCATCCTGACATCCATTCTTCAGGTATTTATAAGCATCGACAAGATCCCCTCTCAGTCTTCTCTTCTTTCAGCTAAGCAGCCCCAGTTCTCACAGTCTTTCCTCATAAGGAAAGATGCTCCAGCCCCGTAATCATCTTGATGGCCCTGTGCTGGACCCTCTCCAGCAGTGTCCTGTCTCCCTTGAACTGGGGAGCCCAGACTGGACATACGACTCCAGATGAGGCCTCACCAGAGCAGAGTAGAGGAGGAGCAGAAGCTCCCTCCACCTGCTGGCCACACTCTTCTTGAGGCATCCCAGGATGCCATTGGCCTTCTTGGCCACAAGGGCACATTGCTTGCTTGTGTTCATTGTTTGGAGCAATTGATGCTAAAGCATATGCTACTGGCTCGCTGAACAGAAAGGATAAAGCAGAACACAAACCTGAAGTATCACTGGGTTAACTTTTAAAAACTACCTGTGAGCCTTGGGTGCAGAACTGTCTCAAAAAGCAACAGGACATCTGCACTCATGTCACATCATCACTTCTGAAGATGAACACATCCCTGAGAGCTTAATGCTTCACAAAGCACTAATTACATTTCTTTTACTGTTCTGAGTAATTCAGAAATGTAAACGTGTTGAAATTAAGCACAGGTGTCTAAACAAAGGTTTGCAAGTTCAACAATTCTGAGTATCAATTTTGATGATATCAAACAATTCTTGCAACAGCAAAACAAAGTATGTATGACAAGACTTTAAGAACACTGAGTCTAATGTATAGCAAACTTTCAAGAAAATATGTCAGAAGTATTTAAACTACTTTTTTTCTGCTTTCCTCGGCATTTTTTAGGTTTTTTTTTTCTCCTCTCCATTGTTATATGCAAGAATTCACAAAAAATACTTGGAAAAATGGCTTTAAAAAGAAGGAATTGAAATAGATATGCTGCAAAACTGGTCAAATAAAGCAAAAAAAATCCTCAGAAGAAGAAAAAACAAGAATTTCTTTTCTCCTTTAAAGGATTTTAATAATAATATTCAACACTGCTTGTAACAAATACAATTTTTGGAAAATATTATTTCAGTTCTTGGTGAATTTTTTTAATAAATATGCTAAAATCATACAGGATTAATTAGTTAACTAATTAGAAATCAAGCAGTATATTAAATTCTGGTCAATACACAGGTGAACACAAGTATACCTAATGTGCAGTTATATCTAGGACTGTATCACTCCACACTAGACTTCATTATCCTGCAGCAACCCTCAGTTTCCATTAAATTCCAGTTTTTAAATTTATGATTTTCTGCAATACCTGTGACCAGTTACATTTTACAGGCTTCAGTCTAATTTCACAGTTTTTCACTTTAGACCTTTGTAAAAGTGATACCACCTGCTGCTGATTTCTCACCCAGGGTTCAGAGATCCAGATTAACTTTTGTTTCAATTCAAAACTTAAATTGAAATTTTGGCCTGTGGAAATGGTACCTTTCTGTTCCCCTGGATTTGTTCTGCATTTTGAAACACTTTCACATAAAAGGCATTGTAAGAGTTTGAGTCTGCAATGTATTTTATTGCCTAAATAGCTAGATGGTTCCTATTTTTACCAGAGTAACGCGGTGGAATGAGCATGGTGAAACACCCATTAAGGCTCCAAGAGGAACTCAGTATGAAAAAACTTAAAACATTCACTCGTTTTATTTTTCTGTTTCTTGGTTACATTTTCAAAGTGTATCCACTACCATTCACATTAACAGCAGCAGGGGGCTTGTAAATAAGTCTTTAACCCTGTGTTTCCAAAAATCGAGCTGCTCAGTGGAAGAATCCATTTCAGAAGATCCACGTCACTAATTAAAGAAACAGAGCAGAACAGTAAAGGGAAAATCAAGTACAGGCAAGTGTCTTTAAACATCTTTGAAGGTTACATTTGGACACTTCATAAAGTGAATTGAAATGTCAAATTTTTAAATCCAGCAAACATAATTCAGGAAACACAGCCTGTTGGCTGGGTAGAACATGGCTTAAAAATTCACATGACATAAAATTAAATTAACTGTACCCTAATTTAAAAGTTAAGGCATTGTCATTGACTTGGTAAATATGTGCTTCATGAAGTTAGACTCATAGGCGACGGTATGTAAACCAATCAAATATAAAGGTAGTTACATTTTTCCTACACAGTGATCAAGCTTCTGAAACCAGACATTCACACTAACAATGAGGATCTCTAGACATCACAAGCCAGGCCTAAAGAACTACTGTCTCAGAAAAGATAAAATCCTTTAAGAGCTATATCTGGGTTCATGGATAGATACAGTCCTTATTTTCCATTGAAATTAGAAAACAACAATGTTTAAAACAGAAATGGGGCTCAGCAGATTCACTATAACAGCAATTTCTAGTGCTACTGTAATTGAGGTTGCATCAACATTTTCACAATAAACCATGCTGCCAGAAAAGCCATTCCATGTTGTAAATTGACATAGAAGACTTCATACTAGGCACAAATCTTTCAGCACTGTGAATTTAGTTTGGATGATCTTTGGCAAAAAAGTTGGAAGAAAACAGTGGGAAGAAATGCCTTAGAATAGAAACCAACAATTTAGGATTAACAAGTATTCAAACAGAATTTGCAGATATTTTTGAGCATAGATGGCTTATTTCACCAACCTAATACACATACAGTCCTACTAATTGTAGCAATGATTTGCCCAAGAAAAATCATCTTTAAAAAAGTTAAACTGACATCCTGCACTCATTTTTAAAGCTGAGGAAAAACTCAGGCAAGCAATTTGATTTTCGGACAGCAGAACCTGGCTTATTTGCCTGATCAGGAAACCACTTGAAGATTATTAACAGAACAATATACAAACCCCAAAGCACAAATCATTATGACAATCTTAACTTAGTACTTAATTGAAACAATAGTTGTATTCGTTACAGTGTTAGGATGTCACTTCTACTTACACACATGCTTCTTTGTAAGTCTGTGCAGATGGTAAAGTGAGCTTTAAGCCAGGGAAACAAAAAGGAGGAAGTTAAATTGTACATAATTTAGTTCCATTTCCCTTTCTTAGAACACGGATTCTTAGTTTTCTAAAATATATCCAAGTATGTCAGAACTGAGCTTAGTGGTCCTGATGGGTTACATCTGAGACTACTGAGGGAGTTGGCTGATGTGATTTCTTAGCCACTCTCCATCATTTTCAAACAATCATGGAGGACAGGTGAGGTGCCTGAGGACTGGAGAAAGGCCAAAGTCACACCAGTCTTCAAAAAGGGCAGGAAGGATGACCCAGGAAACTACAGGCTGGTCAGCCTCACCTCCATCCCTGGAAAGGTGATGGAACGACTCATCCTGAATGTAGTCACTAAATATATGAAGGAAAAGATGGTTATCAGGGTGAGTCAACATAGACTCACCAAGGGGAGTAACTACCAAGGGCTGGGTAGATCAATGGGGAAGGATCTAGTTGGAGGCCTGCATCTAGTGGAGTCCCTCCGGAGTCAGTGCTGGGATCGGTACTGTTCAATATATTCATTAATGACCTTGATGAGGGAACAGAGGGCACTGTCAGCAAGTTTGCTGATGATATTGAACTGGGAGGAGTGGCTGACACATGTCTGGCTGTGCTGCCATTCAATGAGACCTGGACAGGCTGGAGAGTTGGGCAGAGAGAAATCTAAGGAAATTCAACAAGGACAAGTGTAGAGTCTTGCATCCGGGAAAGAATAATTCCATGTACCAGTACAAGTTGGGGAATGAACTCAGAGAGTAGTGTAGGGGAAAGGGATCTAGTGGTGCTGGTGAACAGCAGGATGGCCATGAGCAAGCAATGTGTCCTCATGGCCAAGAAGGCCAATTGCATCCTGGGTTGTATTAGAAGTGAGCAACTGGTCGAGAGAGGTTCTCTTCCCCCTCTGCTCTGCTCTTGTGAGACAATATTCCCATCTGGAATATTGTGTCCACTTCTGGGTCCCCCAATTCAAGAAGGACAGGGAGCTGCTGGAGGGAGTTCAACACAGGGCCACAAAGATGAAGGAAGTGAAGCGTCCCCTTTATGATGAAAGGCTGAGGGAGCTGGGGCTCTTTAGCTTGAAGAAGATTGAGGAGTGATTTCATTAAAGTTTACAAATATGTAATGGGTGGGTGTCAGGAGGATGGAGCCAGGCTCTTCTCAATGATGTCCAATGACAGAACAAGGGGCAAGGGGTACAAGCTGGAACATGAGAAGTTCCAAAGAAATATAATGAAGAATTTCTTCACTGTGAGGGTGATGGAGCACTGGAACAGGCTGCCCAGATGGGTTGTGGAGTCTCCTTCTCTGGACATTCAAAACCCACCTGGATGAGTTCCTGTGTGACCTACTCTAGGTGGTCCTGCTCTGGTAGGAGGGTTGGACTAGATGATCTCTCCAATCCTTAGGATTCTGTGATTTAGTGACAGATGAGGGGAGAGCAGTGGATGTCACAGAGTCACAGAATCTTAAGGGTTGGAAGGGACCTCAAAAGATCATCATCATTTTAAAGGTCTCCAGAGAAGGGGGCTCAACAATGCATCTGGGCAGCCTGTTCCAGTGCTCCCTTACTCTCACAGTGAAGAAATTCATCTACCTTGACTTCAGCAAGGCTTTTGACACTGTCTCTCATAACATCCTCATCAGAAAGCTCAGGTAGTGTGGATTGGATGAGTGGACAGTGAAGTACTGGTTGAATGACAGAGCTCAGAGGGTGGTGATCAATGGCACAGAATTGAGTTGGAGGCCTGTGGCCAGTGGAGTTCCACAGGGATTGGTTCTGGGGCCAGTCTTGTTCAACATCTTCATCAATGACCTGGATGAGGAGGCAGAGTGTACTCTCAATAAGTTCACTGATGACACCAAACTGGGAGGACTGGCTGATTCCCCAGAAGGCTGTGCTGCCATTCAGTGGGATCTTGTCTGTCTTGAGAGTTGGGCAGAGAGGACCCTCCTGAGGTTCAACAAGGACAAGTGCAGAGTCCTGCATCTGGGAAGGAACAACCCCATGCACCAGCACAGGCTGGGCGTCGATCTGCTGGAGAGCAGCTCTGCAGAGATAGACCTGGGAGTCCTGATTGACAATAAGCTAAATATGAGCCAGCAATGTGCCCTCATGGCCAAGAAGGCCAATGGCAACCTGAGATGCATCAAGAAGAGTGTGGCCAGCAGGTCAAGGGAGGTTCTTCTCCCCCTCTACTGTGCCCTGGTGAGGCCTCATCTGGAGTCCTGTGTCCAGTTCTGGGCTCCTCAGCACAAGAGGGACAGAACTTCTGGAGAGAGTCCAGCACAGGGCCACCAAGATGATCAGGGGTCTGGAACATCTTCCTTATGAGGAAAGGCTGTGGGAACTGGGGCTGTTTAGTCTGGAGAAGAAGAGACTGAGGGAGGATCTCATTAACATTTACAAATATCTAAATGGTGGGTGTCAGGAGATTGGGGCATCCCTTTTTTCTATTGTAGCTAGTGACAGGACAAGGGGTAATGGGATGAAGCTGGAACACAAAAACTTCCATTTAAACATTAAAAACCCTATTTTACTGTGAGGGTGATGGAGCCCTGGCACAGGCTGCCCAGGGAGGGTGTGGAGTCTCCTTCCTTGGAGGTCTTCAAGACCCACCTGAATGCATTTCTGTGTGACTTGGTCTAGGTGAACCTGATTTGGCAGGGCAGTTGGACTGGATAATCTCTAAAGGTCCCTTCCAATCCTACCATTCTATGATTCTATGAAACCTGCTACCTGAAAAGGCCTGAAAAGCAAAGATATCTGAAATACAGAAGAGTAGGTGAATAAGAACTACTTGTTCCAGGGATTTCTTAGGGAAGGCTGTTCTTTGGGTCTGTTTTTTTTGTATTTTTAAAGAACAAAATAAGTTTATTTTTGCATGTTCTCACTCACCTGCTCTGGGTACTTGCTTCCAACTATCTCTGCCACGGTGTTAAAGGAAGGAGAGTCTGGATAGGTCTTAGCCCCCATCTGCAGGTGCACAATGATCTTAGTGCCCCGTAAATACATTCGTGACATCATTTCAGCATCTTCCACAGAGATGCAAGCAGTAGGAATCTGGGGCACGTCAGGCTGGTAATTCTGCCATCCAGTATGTGGGCTGTGAAAAGAAAAATATAAATACAGTGTTAACAACTTAGTGTCATAAGTTATAATGATTATCATAGAATTATTTACAAGAATACTTTCCCTACCATTCACAGTAGACTCTCAAAAAGGATATATCTCCTCTTTTTAAATAAACTTTCTGATAAAATACATCAAGGGGTTTTATACTAATTAGATCATCTGACTGTTACCATTCTATATGTCTGGAAAATTATTGTGTGCCAACTCTAGTTGGGTCACTGCCATTCTTTGACACTACAATAGTAAATGCTCTGATATCACACTTCCTTCAGTGCTTTACCAGGAAGAAAATCAATGAAAAGCCAGTAAGTGAACAATTTGTAAAAAAAGATTTTTTTTCTCTGTGACAAGTAATTAAATTAAAATTCACAAATTCAGTGATTTCAGCATCAGACTAGAGATTTATTTTGAAGAACACTAATATGAAGGCCTTCAGGAAAAATAAGATGACCATTAAAAACCACACTTTCATTTCTTCTCAATAGACTCAAGGCTCCAACCACTATCTGTAGATGAAAGAGAACTAAAAAAAATATCAAAACCCAAAACCCAAACAATTAACTTTACATAAATAACACAAAGAAGAAGAAAAGTATGCACTTCAGTTTCTTATGCCTGAACAACTGAACAGTTTCTTATGCCTGAACAAAAAACTGAACAACTCAAAATAACAACAAAGTTCCTGTGACATTCACTGTGTAGTATAGATGAACTTCTCTCCTCTAAGAAAACTGCAGATGGTTTCATGACTATTTAAAGTAAACATTTCCCTTCCAAAGGCTCCTTTTGCCACTGCTGTTTGCAGAACTAACTGGAGTGGGAATTCCACATCTAACTTCACAGGATCACTACGAAGCAATGGACAAGTTCCTTAGCAAGTTTCTTTCTTTTTAATTTTTTTTTTAACGTTTGGCCATTATTTACATATTTCTCATTTTCTGGTGCTTCTATTGGGATCTTTGGATCCGACTTGCAGAAGTACTGAGCATTACAGCTGTAGCTGAAGTCAGTGCTTTAAAGTGAAGCTGTATATAAACCCAGATATGGTGAAAAAACATGTATGGGGGAGAAAAAGAGCATCAAGATCTAGATGTAGAACCAAATTTGCAATTACTTCCTACATTAAATCATTCGGTGCCTACTTGTAAAATGAGAACAAAGAAACTTCTGTGTTTCACAGACAGGGAAAAACAAAAAAAAAGGAATAAAAATACTTTTATTTCAAGAGGACAGACTCAATGAACACTTGAGAACCATTCTGATATCACAATAATGATCAAATATTGACTGGTATACAGTTACACATGCCAAATCCTAAAACAAGATTAGAATTGTGCATTGAAATATTAGGATCCTAATAATAACTGTGAATAAGCAGTTCTCTAGCACCAGCCATCCTCTGTAGTAAATCTGTAAGTTAAAATAATACATCTGCAACCTTTTATTTCAGGTCTACTTTGCAATTCTCACATTTCAGTCACTACTCCAGAGGTGTTTTCAAAACATATAAAATATTCAGTCATCTAGAGTTTTCTTCAATATTCTTATGAATATGTTATTTGTGTATTTGTCTATGTTACTAAATTCTGGCTTTATCATTGAAATGCCAGTGAATTAAGTTGACAAAGGAAATCTCTAAAGTTAAATTATATCTTTTCTTACATTATGTTATTCTTTTAAGAAGACTTAGAGTACAAGCTTTCAAAACATTACAGACATTCCTCACATTAGCTGTTACAGTTTTTATTACTCTTTATCTGTACATTATTAACAGAATTACAGAATGGTTGAGGTTGGTAGGGACATCTGGCCCAACCTCCCTGCTCAAGCAAGGCCACCCAGAGAGGGTTGCCCAGAACCATGTCCAACACATGAAAAATTTCACCTATGAGCCTACTTATGGCAGCAGACACATATTTTAATACATTGAAACACTTTTTTTTTTCTTTTTTTAAATTGAGGGGATTATTAAGTCTTCTCAACTGGAAAAATCCCTCTTAATTCCTGGAGACGTGCTGAGGAGAAGGGCAGAAATACACTTTGTAGCAATATAAAGTAAAATGCGAGACATTGTTCAGCTCTGTTTAGAAGACGAAATCCTTCTCAGCAAGAGCAAGTCATATTGTAATCAATAGTATAACCCACAAAGTAGATATGTATAAACATTTCTTTAAAAGCAAACATTAAAAATCAGTTACAAAATGTAGGTAGATCTGTTTATTATTGTTGATTGCAACAGCTTAGGAAATTATTGTTCTCTGTTGCTTACAGTTGCACCTCACACAAAGGCTGGTGCCCCTTCTCCCTCTAAGCTTTGCAAGTCGAGTGACCCATAACTCATCTTTGAAATTAAAGTTACTTACCCTGGTACTCATAATCTCTTATGCCACATAATCCTACCTGGGTGGGATAAACTCAAATAGACTTATATGTTCAGATCTTATCTATTTTTTCTATTCTGTTGTCCCTGAAAAAATAGACAGCCTCCTCCTCCTCCCAGCTTTTAAACTGTGACAATTTGCTGCACATGTGTAGTATTTCTTTGAGTGTTTGGAGGTATTTACAAATATTACAAATATCTAAGTGGTGGATGTCAGGAGGCTGAGGCATCACTTTTTTTCTTTGGTATCTCATGACAGGACAAGGGGTAATGGAAAAAAGTTGGAACACAAAAAGTTCCATTTAAACATAAGGAAAAAATATTTTACTGTTCAGGTGAGGAAGCCCTGGCACAGGCTGCCCAGGGAGGGTGTGGAGTCTCCTTCTCAAAACCCATCTGGATGCATTCCTGTGTGAACTGATCTAGGTGGACCTGCTTTAGCAGGGAAGTTGGACGGGATGATCTCTGGATGTCCCTTCCAACTCCTGCCATTCTGTGATACCCAAGCATATAAACCAGGAGACTTTCCAGAAAACATAAAATAAATGACATATTGAAGAAAAAGAGATGAAAATTTCATATATTAATGTTCAGAAAACCCCTACATTCCACAACTGAGCGGAAACAAACAGTTTCTGCTCATTTTAAATTAATCCATTCACCTGTATCTTCTGGCAAGATTATGTCTTAGTACTAACATGCCCTGTACACTGAACTAAAGTAATTCAAGTTTTATCACCACCTGTATTGATTTCACTCTCCTTGTTATTTCCCAGATGCTCAACAAAAGAAGCCCCTAAAATTGTATTTGTTTGTCCAATGTAAGTAGCAATTACATTTCTTTACTATGCTCAACCCCAATGCTCCAACACAACTGTAAATGAAGTTTCTGACAGCCTACTGAGATGCATGCATACTTACACAGCATGCATGTTTACACAGGTAAAGCCACCTGCCCAAATTAAGATATTTTGGCAGAGGTAGGCAGAGCCAGTAACTGTTCAGAGGATACTGGGAACCGAAGGGAATGGACAAGATGAACTCCCATAGAAAACATTTGTGGCAAACACTAAGCATCCTTGATTATACCTGATTAAAGTTTACATGCATGCAAAATATGCAATGTATTAAATATATCTACATAATAAATTGCTTCATAATGTGGCAAAGTGCACACAAAAATATTCTAAGTACATTAAGCCCATTTCAGGTAGAGACAATAAAACACTGGAAAGTCTGCTGACCATATGGCAAGAATTACCTAAACAAAATAGAAAAGAAATGAGTATGTGTGTAGTAGATGAAGAGGGAGAGAAACAGTCCTGAGTTTGGCTCAAATCCAGGTGAAGAGGATGTAATTCAAGAGAAAAAAGTTGTATGGGTGGGAGAGGAAGATTTTTTTTCCCACTAAGTCAGAACAAACATGACCCTGGGGCTATTCTTTCTGAAGAAAATGGATTTTACTTAAAAAAAAAAAAATCTGACTTTACCATCACCTGCCCTTTAAAAAAAAAAAAAAGTGTGGCATAAAACCAACTAGGGAGATCACAAAGCAACCTTGACTCAGACCAACATTCATCTTTGCAACACTGGTACCTACAGGTAACCAAGAAGTGTCTCTACTAACACCTGGGAGTGATGTCAGAGTCTGTTGCTTCAAATCCATACTCTCTCTGAAAATGCTGTCATGCAGCAAATCCTGAATGCATTTTGCAAAACCTGAAGGGTAACTAGGCCATTCGATATCAAACATACCCATACTTCAATACCATAGCTTGGTGTTTAGTAGAGATGAGGGGCTGGGTGGTTCTGTTATTATGGGGTTTTTTTAATTCATCAAAAGCACCTGTTCTGATTTTACAGCTACTGGATCACTTTATCTGGCTAGTTTAATCCCTTATAAATCTGTTAATAATAATAAAAACTCATCATCATTTGGTCTTGGCATTCCTGTTCAACAGCCAACAAGATTCTGATAAATAAAGTGGCTAAGTTTTGCTTTTGATAAACCCCTAGATTTCACATCTTGTAAAGTCTCTAAGAAAAGTATCACAGTATGAATAGCAAAGCAGAGAAAAGGTTCCAAAAAATAAAGCACTTTCTCACTTAGAAGTGCTCATCAAGTGATCGGTTAGAAACAAATGTGGCTTCCATCTTACTGAAAAGTGCAAAGGAAGGATAAAAAAGTCAAGAGGCAGCTAGTTGGTTTCTCTTCTCAGTTAAATATTCAAATGTGAAGAAATCAAAAGGTCTGGATAAAAAGATGTGCTGCTGGCATGAGGTCAGTTCTAACTCTTGTTACTGTGGTAGCTGACCTTGCATGCTTCATTCCTTTGTTCCTGGACTACCAACCCTTGTATCCAAGAACAGCTAAAATGCCCAAGGACAAATAAACTGTGAGAACCAGTGCCTTGGGCTAAACTGGATGCTCTGACAGAAAACAAATCTGAGGTTGAAGCCTCTGAAAAAGATAGCAATCTCCTAAGGGAAGAATCAAGCATGCCAACACAAGAACTCTAACATGACTGAAAGAAAAAACACAAAACAAAACCAAAAAACCATGATTATATGAAGTTTACAAGGATTCTGGGAACTACAGGCTTGTCAGTCTGACCTTGGTGCCAGGGAAGGTTATGGAGCAGATCAACCTGAGTGCCATCCTGAGGCACATACAGGACAACCAAGGGTTCAGGTCCAGCCAGCATAGCTTCGGGAAAGGCAGATCCTGTTGACCAACTTGATCTCCTTCTATGACAAGATGACCTACTTAGTGGATAAGGGAAAAGCTGTGGACGTGGTCCTCCTGGACTTTAGTAAAGTCTTTGACATAGTCTCCCACAACATCCTCCTGGCGAAACTGGCTGTTCATGGCTTGAACAAACCTACTCTGCACTGGGTGGAAAACTGGATGAATGGCCAGGCCCAGAGAGTCCCAGAGAAGAACTACAACTGTTCTGTTTAACATCTTTATCAATGATCTGGATGAGTGCACTCTCAGTAAATTTGCTGATGACACCAAGCTGGACAGGAGTGTAGATCTGCTTGAGGACAGGAAGACTCTTCAGAGGGACCTGGACAGGCTGGATTGATGTGCTGAGGCCAATTGTATGAGGTCTAACAAGACCCAGTCCTTGCTGGGTCCTGTACTCGGGCCACAACAACCCCAGACAACACTACAGGCTTCCCCAAGGAAAAAGACCTGGGAGCGTTAATCGACAGCCAGCTGAATGTGAGCCAGCAGTGTGCACAAGCGACCAAAAAAGCCAATGGCATCCTGGCTTCCATCAAGAATAGTGTGGCCAGCAGCACCAGGGAAGTGATTGCTCCCCTGTACTCAGCACTGGTGAGACCACACCTTGAATACTGTGTTCAGTTCTGGGCCACTCACTACAAGAAGGACATTGAGGTGCTGAACGGTATCCAGAGACAGGCAACAAAGCTGGTGAAGGGTCTGGAGAACAAGTCTGATGAGGAGTGAGGACGACCAAAACATGATTACATAAAAGCTTACAAAGATCTACTTCAACCATAATGTATACAAACATCCATTCTTCACACCAACCTCATCAAGCAATCTAGAGTTGGGAAATACAAAATAACGTTCTTAAGTATCCTTAGTTTACTCACTCATATAAACACATTGTGAGACTAATTACATACATGATCACCTCCTTTCTACAGGACTCATGCCATATCCACCGTACTAACCACATGTAAACTAAACATTTATCTGGTCAACTAGTTTGTTATTGACTTAAACCATAAAATGCATTCCTGCATGGAAATACGACTAGATTAATCACTAGCTATATTTATAGCAAGATCACAGCCTTAACTCTTGGTAATAAGTTCACAGCCTCTCCATACTTTGTTTCTGGTATTTCGCTTGTATAAGCTACATATTACAGGAAACCCCCTCAAATGCAAAGCTTTGCACTCAAAGAGTGATGGAATATCCTGTAGCAGAGCAGAAGGAAAACTGTACATCTTGATCTCACTCAGCTTAGCTGTCAAGAGCAGCTACTCATGAATGCCTCACTCCTATATCTTTCTCTTTGTCAAGAGCAGCATGGCAAGGGCTGAACTCTGTTCAAGAAAATTCCCTTTTCCAGCACCATAAAATCCTTACAAAACAAAACTTGTCCTTGTGCATACTCAGACTTTGTACATTCTTTCAAGTTTCTCACTGTCATCTGGATAGAGAGTTCAAGCTGTAACAGAACTAGTCAAAATGGCCAAAATATTGTTAATCTTCTCAGAAGAATCAGGTTTTTAAACTTAAAATCAAGACTATTTCCCATTTAAGTTCACTCAACAAGATAAAAAATAAATACATTCAGACTAACTTTGTGTCTCTGTCATAATTTGTCCCAAGTTTTTCATGCTTTGTTTGCTTCTTGTATCAGCTTTCTAGGATTTCATTTGTTGGTATACAGTAAGTTGAAATAATAGCAAGACTGACAAATTTGAAACAAAATGAATATGCTCCAAAAAATGTGAAGAAATTAAGCAGCAAATTTAAGATGTGGTACAAATATGGAATTAATAATATTGCAGTCTGTTACCAAGGATAGACTATTCAGAGTTTAGTTGTACAGTCTCTTCTAGATTACTTTGTACCAGCCTTTAGTTGATGTAGCATCTGCAAAAGTGTAATAAAGTGTAAGAGAGACTTCAGAAACTGTTGGCTTACCAAGGAAAATTCCCTTTGAAAAAAGGTACAGCATTACTCTTTACTTCTTTCTGCAGGGAGGTTGGACTAAATGATGTCTAAAGATCCTTTCTAATCCTACCATTCTATGATTCATGGACTCCATTTAAATCAACATTTAGAAAATGGTATCTGATTAATGCTAGGCACTCATTAAAATTAGATATTACCAAACAAGCAATTGATGTAATTACATATGTGCTAGGCTACTGAAGGCAACTAATGTGTATTTTTTGTGTTTCATTACAACATTTGGTACTACATGCATCAAGGGAGTTGTGATAACCATAGAAATCTTTAAAAAATAGCATAGATTAGATATAGTTTGTCAAACAAGAAGCAGGAAACAACTGTGAATGGTAAAATGATCAAATTAAGCAATTCCAATGAGTTCCACTCTGGGACTATCCAACTGCTGGGAAGGTAGAAAAGTCTGCACAGTCCTTTCCAAATGTCTGTAGGAAATGAAGACTTGCATTAGCTGCTCTTCAACTGAAAAAGAAACTTTCTGTATCTTACAGTCATGAGAATGACTCTCCAGCAGCTGACAATACCTTAAGGGATCCATTTAAGCAATACACCTGTTTGGCCGCCTCCTGCTCAGTATGAGCAATCAAGCTCCCTCCTCCTGTGTTTACATCCCTGCCTTGTGAAAACACAGCTGCCTGCTCCATGCTACCATAGGTATGTTAGCACAGGGCTCCTGAAGGGAACGCCAAAGTCAATCCTAATCGCCAGCAGCTGCAAGGCTTCTGGCTTTGTGAGGCTTCTTTTTATTTTTTTGTCAAACTTCTGGCTTCCCAGCATTGAGTAGAAGCCATATTTACATCTTCAGTGACTCTTCTACCACCAGAGACTACTGAGCACACAGTACAAATTGAAAGATTCTCACTGGAAGCAGATGTTTAATTTTATACCTACAGGAAGGATATAAATAAATCCAAACAAAAACCCCCAAAACAACAACAAAATATATTCTTTGTTTGGAAAGCCATGAATCAGACAAAGCAGCATCACAGGGCTAGCAGTACATAAGCAAACCAAATAACAACTAGCTGTCTAGAATACTGATCTGGCCTTCAAATCTTCTCCATGCAATGATGTTTGATATTATAGATAAGGAATTCTTAAATTTAAACTATCAAGCACAGAGAGGTGTGAAGAAGCATCAGAGCTTTCAGGGTAGGATCAAACATCATACCAGTGTTTCCGAGACTCTGCTTCATTGCTTGAGTAAATAGAGGGGAAGGTCAAGCTCTCCCATACACAGGCATATACCCTAAGTCACACCAGAAACTTGAGCCTCCTCTGGCATTGAATACAATATATTACAGCACAGTACGAGGAGGTTCCTCCTCCTTTTGAAAGGTGGTCATAGTAAAGAGTAACACACAGCTAATGTTTCCAGTAAGATGAAAGAAAAAGGTAGGGATGGAGGATACTGATCTTACCCACCATAAAACTTCTTACTTTTATTCAGCTGACCACAGAGGTAAATAGAGGGGAGTGAGGTCTGAAAGGAGGCAAAGGGAAGTTTAAAACTCACAGAGGAGAGTGTTGATGTAATTTTTCTTCTTCCCTTCCCTTCCCTTCCCTTCCCTTCCCTTCCCTTATCACACACCATGCAGAGCAGTACACACTTTTCACACTGTCTTCCATCAAAAATCTGAAATACAAATGTATCTTAAACTCAGTTTTATTTAGGAAAAGCTTTTCCCAACAAAACGTCATGGAGATACAATTTTAAAGCATAAAAAGTAAGACTTAATGGTCAACAGGAACACAAAGGCAGTCTAGGAAAAAAAAACAAGATATAGATGGGAAGGACAGGTCTCTGAAGACAATAGAATAGTATCTTAGCACCAAAGGCAACTATGTAGGTGGACACAAGGAGAAAACTAGTCATTAGAATAACTTGAGTATTATCACCATAGATGGCATGGAAGTAAATCCCAGGAAGAACATGGGGAAATCTAGTCATGTTTTCTGCTGCTTGTGAGTATAACCTTGTTTACACTGCAAATCTGTGGTAAATCTTCCATTAACTTCAGTAAAAGGGGGAAGAAACAAACAAACAAAAAAGAATCAGGTGAAAAAATAAAAAGTATGATAGCAAAAACAACACAGAGGGAGTATCACTTGTTTTTTCTCTCAGGTGAGATATTTTAATAGTGTTACATGAACGGAAATATTTTAACATAACCTAATCATTATATTTGCCTATCTAGTTCACATATCATACAACACTCATGTAACATAAATGCAATGGAAATGCTTCAGTGATAAGGATACTTTATCTAGTAGTCCATTACACTGATTTCTTAAACTCATCCTCTAATAAAATGGTATGGTTTTATTTTCAAAACTCAGGTAAGTCTTGCCAGTCTTTCCAAAGTTACAGATACACCCTGAATTATTTAGGTTCAAACTTGAAATCGTCTGTAAACAGAAGAGATCCTTTCAGGAAGAGAACTTAGTTTTAAAACTCATTCTAACATTATAATAAGTTTATTATAATATTATAATAACTCCTGAGAACTAGGATTGAGCAGTATGGCAAAATGTCATGCTAAGTGTTGAACATTCTTTCCTCAGCTGTGTTTGTTGACTGTGGCAGATTCTTCCAACAGCTTCATAACCTACATCAGATGAAATACAAAATGTCCCAATAGGTACATGTTTCCTCTGAACAGCTCCCTTCCTGGCAATTAAGTGTTGTGTCTGGGAAAAGAAAAATGTCAGGCTGAGAAAAAAATTAATCTTTCCAGTGCACACCATAGCTGGGAGAATGATTGAATCAGTTCTGGTGATCTCCCCGTGCTGCTGGTTTCTTTGGGAGCTTGCAGGAAGAATACCCGGTACACAGCAGCTGCCATGAGGAACAGAATGTAGGGGTTTCCTGAGAAAATAGTTAAGTCTCGAGAACTCAAGTAATTTTTGTTCCCTAAAAGGAAAAGAGAAATTGCTGTCAAATGGCAACACTTTCTAACGGTTTTGTTTGAAGTATCAAGCTGGTTGTGCTCTTCAATACTATATACTTCTATTACTTTGCTTCTTGTTTGAAGGTTTGTGCCTTTTGTATTTAATCTCGGAGATGTTTTCCCCATCATCGGCTGACGAGGAGAGAACAGATTATTTGCAATCCCACTCTCAGATTGTATGGATTTCTTTAATATCTAATAAAAAGTTCCTAGGAGGGTCTCTGCTGCAAGAGACACTGTTTCAAACAATACAATTTTCTTTCCTTTTTCAGTTGGTAGATCCATGTTGCTGAGGAAAATGTTGTTGGAAGAAGGTTGCAGGCTGGAAGCTTTTATTGGAATGTACAAGAATGATCATGACTTTTACAGTCTGTAAATAAATATAAATACATAAATGCTTTCAGATCTTAACCAAGAGATATCGGCACACAGCCTGTCAGATCAGATGAATTGGGGTGGTGGAGAATGTGAACAGGATTTAGCGTCATGATGAGATTCCTGACTACCTGAATAGGGACAGCCATGGGAATGCCAGTTCTCTGAGCCTACCTCTGTAGATTGAGGAGAAGGCGGCTTTCAGGAAGGACCATGAGCTTCCCTGCTTCTTCCTCACCCATCTGACCTGAGGCTCATTCTTCTGCTCAGACAGCCTGCACTAAGAAGAGTCTGCAGTGAGTCACCAACACTCATAGACTTGTGCACACACCACAGCCTTGGAGCACAAGACACGGACACACTGAAGCCCACGTAGGACAACACTCCAAGACCCTAAGAGAGTAAAAAGTGGGAATTTTCTTCACAGTACTCAGATGCTAACTAGGAATGATTTCCCCCCCCCCGATGAACACTATGCAGGAAAGTTATCTTACTGATTGTTAGTAATTAGCATTAACACTGAAACCGTGTATACAACTTCACGAATAATACAAATAGAAAATCTGGTCTAAAACTGTATCTATTTAAAAAGAAGTATATCATATAATTTTAGAAGCAGAGCTGTGTTTTATAAGCTAATACATTCAGGTTGAACTAATTTGCAGCTGTCAAGTGGAAATATGTTTCTGTAAAATACTCTGTACTGCACTTTCGTGTAAGCATAGTGAAGTTACTTAAATTATTCTCTGGAAATGGCATTTGTTTCAATTGTAGCTTGTCTTTAAACAGATACTGAATTCTACAGAACAAATCTGAAGGTGTGCACGTTACCTATTACATAGTTTAAAGCACTTAAGTGCAGCCCAAATATCATTTGCAGATTGCAAAGCCTCTGTACACCCAGCTCTCAAAGCAGGCATCGTGTGGTTTCATCTACATGAAGGTAAGAGTACACTAACCTGCAGGTGAATTTGATTAATACCAGTCTTAACAAAACTGCTGGTTTAACAGAATAGTTCTTGGTTCACAACTTAATCACTGAACTGTTGACCTGCAATGAACAGTTGATGGTTGACATGATCCACAATACACTGCAAAATCACATGGTATCACTTCTTGCTGCTGGAGCTATGAAACTACTGAGTGGCCTGGCTACAAAAATGCTGATAAAACATCTTCTTGGAAAGTTATGATTTGTTAAACATTTGCAAGAGATTAACTAATTTAGGAGCATCCTTCTGAAGCCTCAACAGTCAGGCTGTCCAGCTCACAAGTTCTGCTCTCTGCTAACCTTGTGATGTCTTGAAAAACTGAGGAGTGTATTTGTGGTTAGAACTTCTCAGCCACAAATATACTTGGACTGAAAGCCCCTGCAAACCTCACAGATACTTTATCTAATGCCCAAGAATTACTCAGGCATATCAAACTTCCAAAACACTCAGGTCACTCCATTACGTTTTCTTTCATGAGATAGATGAACCTAAAGGTAACCACATCGTATTTTACATATCATCTGTTTATACAGATATACAGCCAATCATATCACAAGATGAGCTGACACTCATCTTGTGATTTTAAATAAAGCATTTTAAATAATTATTTTTAAAAATTTTGTGTTACAAGTATGACCAATCACACTAGTTGTTTCAATTTAGACACTTAAACTGAACGGGGGACACTCTCAGAGAAAATAAAGGCATTTTCTTTTTGTTTCTTACAAAACTTATATGGACAAGCGTTACCTGGAAGCTTTACAATCTTTGTCATCTTTTTGCATTTGTCTGGATTCTACCATCTTTTCACTAACTCTTAAGTCATTCCACTAAGTAACACTGAAATAGCAAAGGAATAAAAGATACTGCTCTATTTTGGAAAGAGTTAAAGGAATCTATCACTGATTGTTAATGAGAAGTACCATACAAAGAATTACATGACTAAAACCTAATTTTAGGCACTGAAAAACAGTTACACTTCTAAAATAATAAATTGCAGCTGCAATAATTATTCCAAATAGCTCTGCTAAAGTTTTCTCATGGGTATTCCTATTCATATTGTACTTCTAGCAAGATTGAAATGCTAATATTCTCTCAGACATGCAGCACACCATTACTGTTTTCCTAGATTGTCAGCATTATAAGCTAAGTAAAGGAAGATGGAAAAAATCCACATCGTTTTATGGAGTTACAGCCTTGGATAGTCTCTCAGATGAACCTGTCAGCCTAGGATTCTGAACTCCAGATGCTGGCTGCATTTGGAGAGTGTTGAATTCCTCCTCCAATCTCTTTGGGCTAGATCACAAACATATATGCCTCTAATACTTTTCTGGAGATACAGAGCATGCACTCAAGCTGCCTGGTCTTTTGACATTCTTTTTGTCTCTCCTATGTCCCCCCAGCAGCAACTGCAGCCTTTTCAAAACCTGAAAGTAGGATACTCAAAAAGTTATTGTTTCCTTCTTTGAAGGCAGCAGGAAGAGAAACTTAGAGGGAGATACAGACTGTCCTCAAAGAAGGATCCCACTCTACTTGCTGAAAAGGGGCAATATACAGATTACAGAAGGACAGCTAAAACGTCCCTTACATCTCACCTGTGAGCTCACTCTTTCCAAACTTCAGACTTTTGGCAAAATCGCATTTATGTCCCAGGACATGATTTCTAAAGTTCACGTTGTTCTTGATAATAAAGAGCTGTTGTTACTAGGAAACGGCTCTAACTTTTATGAAATTCTAGCTCCTTCATGCTCTTTCTAGCAGCCTCAACTCTCTCGCAGTGAGTTGTTACTGAACTGAAAATACAAATCCTTTGAAACACAGTCAAACAATTCTTTTTAAATATTTACATTTGAAAATACAATATATCAAGATCATGACCAATGTCATTCACCTCCTGCCAGAGCCTTCCCTCAGATCCCTGTTTGGTCAACCTGAAATCTCAATCCAGCAGAAGCTAAGAATCAAATCCACTACATTTCATGTCACAGTAAAAACACATGGTTATAGAATTGATCAGGAGTAGTCACCCATTGTTATGTAATAATGCAACCATTACTTGGCTTTGGCACAGGCAAATTATTGTACAATCTACTATTGACTTCACAGTTTAGAAGAGTCAATTTTTAATGTTGTCTTCTTTCCAGTAAACAATGTATGAGTGTTAAACTAAATTAAGATTTTAAAAAATATCACCACTGCTTGCAAACAGGGAAAGAGAGAAATTACCATGATTATCCAGATCTCATGGGGGCACAAGGCAGAGTGATGAATGGAACTTCAGAAGTCCTGGTTTTAGTTAATTCTCATGATTATTCTCCCTTGCTTGACAAAAGTATCTTTTGTTGTCCTATGCACAAATGTCTAGAATCAATATGGATTTTTCAGAGCAAAACAGTACAATAGTTTCAATATCTCCTGTTGAGGCATATTTTGTGTGCTTCACAGACACCAGCAAACTAATGTGATGAAATCCAAATAGAAATAACTAAATCAGAAACCATGTAGTTATTTTCTAAGTCTTATTCTTAGAATAAATGTTCTTGTTTTGTGATTGCAGCAGATTAAAAATCCGGGCATTGCAGTCAAAGCTCAACCCTGCTTGATAATAATGAACAAAAACATATCAAAGACAACACCTCTCTGTTTCATGGAGTATTAGCAATATTCATATTAGAAAGACAATGCAGAAGTCCTCAGCACAGTGAATAGAAAAGGAAGGTAACAGTGACACATTTTAGCTGAAGTCATAGACCCTAGGCACCTACTCAGCTAATGACATATGGGAACAATCCATAAATAACAAATCAAAGGTTAGATTTAAAAAGGAAATTTGGAAGAGAAAGTTACAGCTTTGGGTTTTTGTACCATTCTTCTAAATATAGAAACAAAATGAGTGAAAGCATAAGATGCCTGAAGGAGAGGACAACAGGCAAGCAATCAAAGCTGGCATCACTGGCAGAGCAGAGACAGGAGTTGGCACCTCTCATTTAATAAACCAGATGGAGAAGGATTTTCACCATTTAGCCCTACCCTGCAGGCAAGACCAAAGCACTAGTATTTGATTCAACAAGATGGACATGATAAGAGAGAGGCTCCTGTGACTGATTGGATTTGAAGGGGAAAACAAAGCTAGAGCAAAGGATTAAAGTAATTGAAATGTTACACTTATAAAGCACAAGACATTACTTCTACAGGGAAGAGCCCATTATTACTGTTGGCCATCAACATCAGGCTACATTTAGAAAACAACTCAGAACAACTGTTGAATAATTGGCTCTGACTTCCTAAAAAAACAAGTCAAAAGTTGTGTGCCATAAATAAGAGGTTTCATCATACAAACAGGTTTAGCTTATAATTCAATGCCTGACATACATCATAGGAGAGCTAACTCAGCCATCCTATGTGAAGACAAGATTTAATGAAATAACACAGAAATACCCTACCATATGGACAAGCCACAAGGAAGACTGTGGGAAGTGGAAAATCCAGCAATAACAAGAGGCCCCCTACCCCCTGAAAAACAATGCAAGTATTCTTGTAAAGAGAAAATATAATATCTTGGAGCAAGCCATACATGTTTGCTCACACATTTAAGCAAATAAGGCAAAACAAAATGAGGAATTAGCATTTCCAAATCCTCTGCATGTCTGGGGCATAAAAAAGAAAGATTATGTGACTAGGAGTAGTACATTAAATGTGTTTTCTACATGACACCTATATTTGTCTGTCTGTTTGGTTTCCATGATGTATGTAAAAGGTTATATATCAAAATAAAACGTTTTGTTGCAGGCATGTGACAGATTTTGAAGGACACAAATCAAGCCAGATTCCCTACATAAACTCATGTTCACTTCTGGAAATCAGCAGTAAACTTTGAAAAAAATACTTCAGATGTTTTACAACAGATACAACGTGTCATAAATAAAACTTTCACACATACAAGTTAAAACTGTTCTGAAGTGTGTAGATAATTTTTAGGAACATCATCCGATTAAGAAAAATACCAAATGGATTCTGAAATAGTATGTTCAGTAATACAGGGAGTAGAAACAATACTCAGTGGGAAGCACAAACTGGAAAAAACAATTATAAGATATGAAAACAACAAAATTAAGCAGGTGAATCTATACAGTAGATCTCTGTACAAGCTGTTTCATCATTGCCTGGACCAAAATAAAAGAGTAAATTACCGTATTACTTGAAATTAATGGAGTTGTTTCTCTGATACTTGGAGCAGAATCTTTACTCTCCTTTTTTGGTTTTTTGTTTTTTTTTTTTCATGAGAAAAGGAGAGCATTAGGTTAGGATATTCAAAACACCAATTCTGTACCATTCTGGCATAACAATTTCAGTACTGTTTACAGCTTCCAGTTGTCCAGAGGTATGTGCTCTGGAGATGAACAATCCAGATAAGGTCCTCAGTGCTGCACTTACACAGAAAAGCACAGAGAATGACAGAAAAACAAAATGACAGTTTACATATTGCTCAGATCTTATCAGCAGTGAAAATAATTAATTTCCACTACATTACTCAGACCTCTCTCAGTAATGTTTATCTGCATTTTCGTTGTCAGGTTTTTCTTCAATCAATACGTTTATAGTCGTCATATACTAGTGAGACACTTATCAGGGTAATCAAGAAAACTGAATACTGTGAGAACATTAAAACAGAACTGCAATTGATGGATCAAAACATTACATGTCAGATGGTTCTGAACTTCCTAACAGGGCTTTTGTAGGCACAGTAACTCAAGCAGATTTAGAAGGGGCTGGCAGAAACAAAGAAAGCCGGAGCTGGTTAGGGCAAAACAGGAAATCATAGAAAACTGCTAAAGTTCCTGGTGCTCAACCCATAGGAAACACAGCTGTAACTCCTTAAAGATCAGTACAAGAAAGCCAAGACTTGGCAGTTTTATACCCTCAGTATCTTTATATACATGAACCAGTAATGCAAAGACAGAGTAAAATTATTCCTTTAAATTTTAATAACTGTAGAATATTACCAAATCTAATCAGTGTATCCTCATGGTACCTGAGTAAGACCAGAGTTAACACATATTATTTGTAATTTGGGTGGCCATCTAGCCACCAACAAAATATATAAGTGAGTAATGTAAGGAGAGTAGGTAGGCCAGAAGGAAAAAAAACCACAACAAACCTTGAGTACTACATTGATAAACGTTTGCCATGGGAAGTTATTGGTGAGGAAGCAAGGATTTCAGAAGGACCATTATCTTCACAGCATCTTTCTGGATAACAAAATCTATTGATAAAGATTTTACCAGCCCTTTACTTGCCTCTAGCAAAGTTACAGGACGCTGCTTATATTATTAGATTCTGAATGGAAGAAATTCTTCTCAATTACATTAATATATTCCTGAACAGGAGTAGCCAAAACTAGGAGGAGGTAAAGAAAGCACTTGTTAGTCTCATGAGCATTTTACTGACTTCGTAAGAAAACAATTATGGCAGATGTAAGAAATTACTCTGAATTTCAGATGTCACATAGATCCATGTTTAGTAGGAAAAAAAAAAAAAAACAGCAAAGAAAGTCATGTAGTAAAAAAAAAATAGGAAAAAAGTTTGGCAAAAGCCAAAGAAAGATAGGGATTTCAGAAACATCATCTACAGATTTCTCACTATGATGAAGTTACCTGAAGTTTGCCTCTTAATCACTGCTCAAATATCAAGAACTCACTGTATGTTATGATCATTTCCTAAAGCACAGGCTCCATCTCTTCCAAGGATGTGTAAGTTCTCTGCTGACAGCTAGGATTTGCTTGAGAGTGAGCACAAAGACTGTGCTGCAGAATGTAGTCTGGCATGTTGGCCTTCAGGGAACATAGGAAGCAAAGTAAAAATTAATGAATTGTCAGTCGACAACATATACAGACATCCTGGAGGGAAAATCCCAAAGTGCAGGGCAAGAAAATAAATCCCACAGCACACTACCAATTCATATCTCTAAGGGTAGCAAGACAACATTCATAGCACTATGAAACATAACTAGAATCTTCCATGAGTACACCAGAGACCGATAAAACATGGTCTGCTCTTATTTGCTCTTGTTACACTTGTCTCCTGTTCCTTTAGTAGAGCAGAAGAAAATACCACTGTATCCTGTTGCCACAGGATATTGCCTTAGGACAGTCTCTCATTGAGATAGTTTCCATAAACAATTCCTGCTGCTATATTAATCCCATAAGTGAAAGGTATTCACAAATAATCAGTGGTGCTCCTGATTACCTCAGTCATGACGCATTACTACACATATTCACAGCTATTGCCCAGCTTTCTGCTACCTTTATGCCTCACACATTCTTCAAGCCTGTGCAAAGTGAACAGAAGATGCTGCCTACTCAGAAGACTATTTTTATAACAATCTGCAGTGTCAAAAGTGAGCATGTACAGTATCAAGCAGGATAGAAACAGGTTCATCAGTTGTCCAATTCACTCAGAGATCAGTTCTAAACTACCTTGACCGCAACTGCACTCTCCTCACTGAAAGAAAATAACTCTTCAACACACATATTTAGTACTTCACGCTGTGTGTATAAAACTCAAAACACAAGGCAATAATAAAAGCAGGTACTCTATCAGTGAGGGATGGTAATGAGCAAAGAAAGTTTCTTGAGTAAATAAATGAAGGCATCAAATCCATACATAATATAGGCAAACTATTTTCAGTATTTCCATCAAGAGCTAGCTCCCTGGAAGTAGGAGTGGTGGCACTGTTCTTATTAGTATGCACCACTATCAAAGAACATAACATTAGAAGCAATCAAGGAAAATTTCAAATGCCAACTTAGCACATGAAATGGAAAAAAAAAAAAAAAGATAGTAGATTTTTTTTTTACTTAAGGAATAAAGAAATAGTTTACTTTTTACACTCAGAGAAATTTCTTGTGCCCCAGACATCCTTTGAAAAACATTATTTCTGGAAACTTAACTCAGTATCTTTCTCTATCCAAAACAGATCATTCTCAGTGCAATTGACAAAAAGGCAATGGATTTAGTCATTTATTTCAAAAAGTTTACAGTAATAATATGTTTGATTGTATGTACACATCAGCATCAAGAAGACTTACTTGGCTGACATGCAGTGAATATCCTTAAGTTTGCCTTTCCTGGCTTACAAAAGGCCTTGACTCTGTTCCTGTGCTCGCTCTTGCAATTGCCATTTGATAATTAAGAGTCACAACGTGCACTGATTGAGTGAATCTTCATATCACAAAGGGCACACCTCTGGCTACTACGATAGAAATTACACCATAAACTGTTTAAACTATTACGCAAATGACATGATTTTCTTAAAAGACCCATGCTGTATGTCCATATTAGCCTTTCAGTTTCTGAATTAGTCTTTTTTAGTTTCTTCACTGAGCAGTCTCTGAGCACCAGTACTAGATTCCTTTCTGATGAAACTGAACTAGAAGATATGCTTCGTTAGTGCACCTTGCATGGCCCAGTCACTAACACATGCTGAGTTTCATCTGTTGCACCTAAATATTTAACTGTAGCTTTATTTAATGTATTTTAAAGGGATTTTTACTTTAATTATATCATCATGTGGAAAAACTCCACTGAAACACAAAGATTTATGTTTTGAAAAAACATTGAAAAACTACTTGCAATTAGAAGAGAAAAAATTTGGACAATCAGTAAATATTTTCCCTAACCCCAAGACAAGAAGATGCAAGACAATTTCATTAACCAAAAACCAAGGAAGCAAGTTTAGAGATGGATTAAAATACATCGCACCCCTGCAGATTTGAGAGCCCAAGTCTAGCTAAATTAGAAGCAAAGGAAAAAATGAAAGGACTGAACAGAACTGCAGGAAATTAACTCGCATACCACATGCATTAACAGGCCAAAAGCCAGGGTAACCACACATTCCTGAACTGACACAGAACTTGGAGAGGGGGACCGAAATTCAAAAACACCCAGGGCACTGGCAGCTCACATACACTAAGCCTGTGCACATGGCTGGAGATGTTATGTGTCAGCTTCTCTCCGGCTATGCATCCTGTGAGTATCAGCCAGTCTAGCCCCTGAACATGGCTAGACATGCAAGGGAGGCTGCATGGCTTCAGGAGCCCTGAAAATCACATAGTCATCAGGATGCCACAGGCAGATCACAAAAAGTTGTGTAGAAGACTGGGCAAAAAGAAAGAAGAGAAAGAAAAACTTACAAAAACTAATTATACAAGAACTCCTATTTCATTTTGTACATATAAACCAATTTCATTCTTCTCATTTTAACTGATGCCAGAGGCAGTGAACAATCTTAGTTAAATTCAAATGCCTGAGAAAAGCTGATTTTTTTTAGTTGAGTGGCAATTTGGGTGACCAATTTCATCCTACAACAGACGGTGTTACTGAAGAAAAAATGATGACAAACTGAACTCCTGTACTACCATGGGGTTGCTTGTTCACAGCAATCGTTTTGTTTACTAAGTAACCAAAATGAAAGAAGACAGTAAAAATGAAGCAGTTAGCTGAACAGCTTCTGAAATTGTTTTGAGATGTAGATTAAGTTTCAGAAATTTACATACAGGTCAAGTTTTTCTGGCTGAAAAGAACAGTCGGTGGTCTAGGCCATTAAATGGGCAACAGGGGCAGCTTTCTAGGGCAAAATGACCTGCCTCAGCCACTTGATTCTCAGTCAATGATATGTGAAAGGGAATATAGATCTGTTTAGCTAGACCATGTGCACACAGACCAACAGAGATGCTCAGAGACCTGACCTATGGCTCATGGCTGGGCTCATGTCCTGTATTAACTGAGAACAGCCCTCCTGCTCACATACAAGCCCTTACCAGCTGAAACACAATCCTACATGGACACGGCAGTGGTTCCCCTCTCCCAACAGCAGAACAGGTCATAGAAAGACAGGCTCCTAAGATTTTTGCAAAAAATTAAGTATGTGTCATGGTTTGACATGACAGCCTTTTCTGGTAAGGGGGAAGGGGCTGCAAAGATGGCTCCTGTAAGAAGTTGCTCACAACTCTCCCCAGCTCTGAGCCAGACCCACTTCTGGGGCTGAGCCAATTAGACGCCTCCACGATCACTTTTTAAGAAGAAGCCGGAAGGGGAGGTGTCTTCCTCCATCTTCTTTCTTTCTTCTGCCCCTTCTTCTCTTCTTCTGGCTGGTGGTGGTGCAAGGAGTAGGAACGGTGAGAGAAACAACCATGCGGACTCCAAGGTCAGTGATGAAAGGGAGGAGGTGTACTGTAGCAGAGACTCCCCTGCATTCTATGGAGAGAACTGGTGAAGCTGAGATTTATTTTCATTTCTTTAAAGACCCCGCATCAGCGGTACAGACTCATTCTGATAATGAGCCCGCATCAGGGGCAGAAACTCATTTTGCTAAAGCTGACCCCGGACCAGGGGCAGCGATTCACTTCATTAAAGGCCCCGAGCCAGGGACAGTGATTTTGGCCGGAGGAGGCCTTGTCCCGAAGGAGGGGCCCTTTATCACTATGGCCGGAGCAGGCCCTGTCCCGAGGAAGGGACCCAATATCCACAGCTGCAACTGTGGGGAGGAACCCACGACAAAGCAGCTCATTAAACTTATGCCCAGAAGAGGCCTTGTCCCGAGAGAGGGACCCTGCAACCGCGGTGAAGAATCCACGTCAGAGATATTCACCAAGGACTGTGTCCCGAGGAAGGGACCCTGTATCGGCAGAAGCCACAGCTGCTGGGAACAGCCCACACCAGAGAAGTTTGTTAAGGACTGTGTTCCGGGGGAGGAACCCCGTGTTGGAGCAGGGGAAGAATGCCAGGAGTCATCCTCATCTGAGAAGACAGAAGCGGCAGAGCCCATCTGTGAGAGACTGACCACATCCCCCACTCCCTGCCCCCCTGAGCCGTTGTGGGGGGAGGAGGTAGAGATATCGGGAGCAGTGAGCTGGGCCCAGGAAGAAAGGAGGGATGGGGGAGGGAGATCTTAAAGTGCTGGTTGTAATTTTCTCATCATCCTACTCCCTTTTTGCTTTTATTCCGTTCTGTTTCTTGTAGAATAAACTTTCCTACTTTCCTCTCTAAGTCGAGTACTGGAGTCTGTTTTGCCCAGAACCATAATTGGCAGTGAGCCCTCCCTGCCCTTGTCTCAATCCACAACAATCTTGCTTATCTTTTTACTCCCATTTCACTGGGTCCTCCGCCATCTTAACGAGGGTGGGGGTGAATGGGGGCATCGAGCAAGAAACTGTCGTGGTGCTGTTGTGCTAGCTGGGCCAAACCACGACATTATTGGCGCCCAACGTGGGGCCCCGAGTCTGTGGGACTTGGAGCATTACAGATTAAATTTGAGACAAGGATACTAATTGGGAGTGGTAACGGGCAAAACATGAACTGTACTGCTGACTATTGAGGTTTTAAGTGGTTCTACCTTTGGTGAAGGGACGAGGGGTGGATTTTTAACACCTCCTTAAAAAGCAATTCGTGAAGGCGAGGGGTGGAATGTCATGGTTTGACATGACAGCCTTTTCTGGTAAGGGGGAAGGGGCTGCAAAGATGGCTCCTGTAAGAAGTTGCTCACAACTCTCCCCAGCTCTGAGCCAGACCCACTTCTGGGGCTGAGCCAATTAGACGCCTCCACGATCACTTTTTAAGAAGAAGCCGGAAGGGGAGGTGTCTTCCTCCATCTTCTTTCTTTCTTCTGCCCCTTCTTCTCTTCTTCTGGCTGGTGGTGGTGCAAGGAGTAGGAACGGTGAGAGAAACAACCATGCGGACTCCAAGGTCAGTGATGAAAGGGAGGAGGTGTACTGTAGCAGAGACTCCCCTGCATTCTATGGAGAGAACTGGTGAAGCTGAGATTTATTTTCATTTCTTTAAAGACCCCGCATCAGCGGTACAGACTCATTCTGATAATGAGCCCGCATCAGGGGCAGAAACTCATTTTGCTAAAGCTGACCCCGGACCAGGGGCAGCGATTCACTTCATTAAAGGCCCCGAGCCAGGGACAGTGATTTTGGCCGGAGGAGGCCTTGTCCCGAAGGAGGGGCCCTTTATCACTATGGCCGGAGCAGGCCCTGTCCCGAGGAAGGGACCCAATATCCACAGCTGCAACTGTGGGGAGGAACCCACGACAAAGCAGCTCATTAAACTTATGCCCAGAAGAGGCCTTGTCCCGAGAGAGGGACCCTGCAACCGCGGTGAAGAATCCACGTCAGAGATATTCACCAAGGACTGTGTCCCGAGGAAGGGACCCTGTATCGGCAGAAGCCACAGCTGCTGGGAACAACCCACACCAGAGAAGTTTGTTAAGGACTGTGTTCCGGGGGAGGAACCCCGTGTTGGAGCAGGGGAAGAATGCCAGGAGTCATCCTCATCTGAGAAGACAGAAGCGGCAGAGCCCATCTGTGAGAGACTGACCACATCCCCCACTCCCTGCCCCCCTGAGCCGTTGTGGGGGGAGGAGGTAGAGATATCGGGAGCAGTGAGCTGGGCCCAGGAAGAAAGGAGGGATGGGGGAGGGAGATCTTAAAGTGCTGGTTGTAATTTTCTCATCATCCTACTCCCTTTTTGCTTTTATTCCGTTCTGTTTCTTGTAGAATAAACTTTCCTACTTTCCTCTCTAAGTCGAGTACTGGAGTCTGTTTTGCCCAGAACCATAATTGGCAGTGAGCCCTCCCTGCCCTTGTCTCAATCCACAACAATCTTGCTTATCTTTTTACTCCCATTTCACTGGGTCCTCCGCCATCTTAACGAGGGTGGGGGTGAATGGGGGCATCGAGCAAGAAACTGTCGTGGTGCTGTTGTGCTAGCTGGGCCAAACCACGACAGTATGCTGGGATTTATTGTGGAAGAAGAAGCAGAACAGGAGGGAATGGAGCATTTGAGGCCCATGGCACAACCAGAGCATACAGTATTTAAAAAATAAAACTTCAGTTTTAAAGGCCATTCTTTGCTGTAAAAAAAAACAAGAGTAAAAGAAATCCCACCAAAAGCACTGTGTCATCCCAGATTTCAGAAAACTTGACAGAACAAGCAGAAGTGGGGCATCTCTGCTCCTACTGGTGTGAATAAGCCCTTACTGTCCTTCAAAATGGTGTTTTAGGGAGAGGAAGAAGCTCTCCTTAGCAGGCAGGTTTCACATCTGGAACCAAAGGCAGCAGATCAAGCATTAGGAAGAGGAGATGTGGTGAGAAATCATCATACTAGCACACGAGAGCTGAAAAACGATAATAACTCACATACATTGACAGCAAAATCAAGAAGGCAATTAATTGTTTACAAAGCAGTGACAAATAAAAGGGAAAATGCGAGAGGAAAAGAAAACACACTTTGAGACTACAATGTGTATACAAAAAGGTATACATGACTAAACATGGTAGAAGAAAATATATCAAGTCAGATTATAAAAAGGGAAAATTACGGTAAAGGAAAAGCATCAGCTTTCAAATTCACATACATTACATAAAATGATACTCCAGCCCTAGCACGCCTGCACTTAGTTGTGTCACATGCATCCACTTGGGCTATTCCTGCTTCCTCTGTCATAAATCTTGAGTTGCACCATGCCACCTATTAACTCAGTTTTCATCCAGACATAGGTTTGGTTACAGTTACAAGAGCTTCACAAGCAGACATTGTGTCTTGGCTATTTGTAACCTGAATAAGGGTAGAGAAAGTAAAGGAAATTACTTACTTTAGATAAGATGCTGAATTCAGCCCAAAAAGAGAAGAACTTGACCAAGTATGTGTCCTTGTTAACAAGTCTCCAGATTGGGTCAAAGCACTCCTTAGTCTATTTTGGCCCTCTAATAAGTTCCCTGTTGGATTTCTTATATACTGGAGAGATTGTTCTGCAGCATTTAAAAAAAACAGTAATTGGGCTCTTGGCATTTATCTCTGAGAATTCTGAGGAACTTTCTTTTCGTGTTCTTGAAAAACACTCATTTTTTTTCTTCTTTCTAGAGCCCTTAAAGGGGTTATTGTTACAAGACAGTGTTAGGACTTTATCTAGTCTGTGGTCCTTGAGGAACAGAAGGATTTACTTACAGTTTTGCACTCACCATAGGATAAATACTAGATCATTTCAATAGCTAAAGGATACCTTTTATCTATAAAATGTTCTGAAAACATATAGTTTGGAAGCAAACTTATTACAAGCTAGCTTATTACAATCACATTTTTAACGATGCCTTGTAAGTTGAGTATTTTTGCTGTAAAAACATTCACTACAAACTGGTAAATACTCATCAGTTCATTGTACACAACAGTAAATATATGTATTATTTTAACTCGTACAAGACCATTCATAACAGCACAGTCAAACTAGTAAAGCAAAACCAGTCAATACCTGGATTACTTTTGGATGATTAGATTAAGACATGTTATATGAGAAGGTTCATTGAAAATATTTCTGCTACTCTTGACTGCAAATATCCACATTTAAAAGTTTTTTTTCCACAAAATTGCCAGTGATTCAGGAAATTGTTGCTGGGAAAAAGGCAGTCTTAAACATGCCATTTCAAGGGAGGAAAGGGAGAATTACCTACCTATTACAGTGACTTTCTCCTAAGTAAAACTGACTCTTAAATGATACCTATAAAGTAGCAAGAGAATTATCCGACTCACAACATGGGGACACAGCTGTGAGACAATTGCTGTGCAACAAGATAATACCAACTGTGTTACTGTCATCTCTTCATTGGCCAAGGAAGATTCTGTTACTAAATTTCCTATTCACTTACCATTTCTGTCCTGAATAAATTAATCCACTCCCTGAAACTCAACAAATCCTTCAAGTCTTTTGCAGTTACTGATGAGTTGTCAAGACCCCTAAGTATAAACACAGCAATGAGATTTTCTGAGTATATTCAAGTTCATCCCTTCATGCCCTCCTTCAGTTTGGAAGCTTGAGTCCTCAAGAGATTTCATTCACTCCATAATTATACTACAATATCTTAAAGAAAAATAAAGGGTCCACATAATCCCTGGCCAAAGGTTCCTTTCACAATTTTTGCAGCTTCTTGCCATTTCTGGAACAAGGAATAGCCAGCATAAGAACACTGATTTAATTCATGTTTTTATCTTACCAATTCTGTCTTGTCAGTTAGGCTTGTCTTGATGCTAATCTACTAGAAAGTACCTAGTTTTAACCAATCAATATTATATACATTGAAAGATTACCTAGAAATCACACTACCAAGTGGCTTCTATTGTTCCAGACAGCTTAATTCATTGTAAATAGAGCTAGCAAATAACTATAAGCAACACTGAAATCTTAAATAAAACCAACCAACTAAAAGAAAAAAACCACAAAAACATCATACCAAAGGTGATATATTTTAGGGATAAAGCAGCAGTATACAAATTGCAAGTATACAAAACTTTCTTTCACAACACTTAGAAGTCTTTTATCGGGTTTTTACCTATTATCTCTCACCCTTCTAACATGCTGCTCACTGCAGCAACACAATGTTTCTCATCAGTCAATCAAAAAGGCAAGTGACTTGAACAAACTGTGCCCCAGACACTGATTGACAAGCTAAACGATAACCAGTACAGAGTCCATCCAGCACAGCACATCAGTAGGACAAACAAGGAAACACAACTGGTGAATAAAACACAGGAGAAGGCATGGAGATAAGAACATCCATCCTGCCTACGGCAATATCTATTTTCTATTGGAAACAAGACAAACAGATTCAGGTATCATGGAGTGGCAGAAGTGATGGACTGGGCCTGAATACCTCCCTTGTTACAGGAAGGAATAGATTAACCAATTCCTCACACACTCAGAAAAAAAAACCCTTAAGTGAAGGTAAATGAAGAAAGGACAAAAGTACAGGTCATGAAAAAATGCTTCCTGGCAGAATCTAATTTTGAAATTGCTTTTGGGAATGACATCCCAGCTCCCAGTTTCAATTAAGGACTCAATACTTCTAAACAAACATGCATTTGGCATCTGTTTCTCTTCTCTTTTCATTCAATTCTGAAATCGTTGTAATGTCAGTACCCAGACCTAATAAACAGGTTTTACTACCTTCAGTCTCCACCTCTGTTCCTCATCTCTAAATTTTCCATTACATGTTAAAATGTATTTCTATAAATAGTCTGGTAAACAGAAGATACAAAGAGTTACTTTCAAATGAGCACCTCTACAGGGCACCAGAACTACAGACAGGACAGATCATGTTTTCATCTTCTGATAATTAACAGATTAAAGATCACATTAGTCTTATAACACTATTTTGAAATCATATGATTTTTTAGAAAAGTTTTTTTGAAACTAATTCTAGCAGTTCATGATTATGAAATGTATTTTAAAATCACAACTATTAGAAAATATATTGTAAACATCACATTTGTTGGGTATCAAGAAATACACTACCATAGTTTGGACTATCTGAACTCAAAGTACTTCATTTCTGAGAAAGCGTTTTAAACATATAATGTGAGCTTCTTTAGGGGAATATGAAGCATACAAAAATCTTATCAAACAACTACACTAGCAGCAGAGCTGTCCTCTGCACGTGATCTAATAGAATTAGTTGGAATTACAGCATTTCTTAGACTTTTGAAGCATCACAAATGGTGATATCTGCACACTTTTCATACTATTGAGAGGTGACCACTTATGTTCTATCTGAAACGATGGAATCAAGAGTGCTTCCAAGTGCTTGTCAAAAGCACTTCCCATTCCCAGTTTCAAGCAAGACCCAAAACTACACCACCCTTTCCCACTTACCGGTCTAGATTTCTGTAAGAACAAAACCCAGGAGCAGAGATCAAAAAGAATCCTTGGTATTATCCAAACAGAACACAATTCCAGTTTATAGTGTGGTAGACATTCAGGGTTAGGTTAGCTACTGCTGATGACTCCTCTGTGAGCAAACTGTGGCTGGGCAACTAGGGGGAGGAATAAAAGGTCTGTACACCTCTAAATATGTACTCCCAAAAAAAAAGTTACAAAACACAGCATCTCATGTGTAAACTGCATGTCTGTCTTCTATGCTGTTTTACGTAAGTGGTTTCATTAACACAGCTCTACAGTTTAAGCAGTTGTGCTTTGCATCTGACATCACTTAAAAGCCCTTGCCACTCCTGTTCAGGATGCAGCTCAGTGTTCAGAAGGGTAAGTAGGGAGGTGGTTCTGTCCCATCTGCAGTCCTCAGTCCAGCTCTTCTGTTTGAGCCTGCATAATCAGAACTTTCATTGCAGCAAAGCTCACTGCAGGCATTAAGCTCAGTGATAACTGGGTAAAATTTTTAAAACACTGTGTTAAAAGACCAAGTGTATCTGCAATCCTTTTACTTTATGGCTGGACTCTTTCCCATTTATTCTCTATGCCTCAGTTAGGCTTTTTCACAACAGATGAGTACTTTAAGTGTAAGATTTCAGAGTTGGAAAAAAACACCAGATGAAACCATTCTACCATTCAGAAAACTAAAAAAGCTCATTTCAGTAATGTAACACATATGATAAATAGGTAACATATCTAAAAAGCAGGGTTAGAATAATAAACCTTACTGCTAAAGTGTTCTAAATAATTACAATCAAAGCAGACTGTTCCTTCATCTAGTTCAAGTCAGCCTGTGCAAGTAAAACAACCAATACAATAAAAACTATATTTGCACTCCAGGCAAATATACAGAAAGAGCAGTTCATATTATTTCTGACAGTTTAGTACACACTATCACCAAAGACATTTGATTTTGGTTGATCTCAAATATTTATGGCAGCCTGGAAAATTCAGGAAGTTCTTTAAAACAAATATGTTACAAAATTTGGATCAGTAACTAAAAATGAAAACATTTTGAAAGAATGACAAAGCACAGGGGAAAAGAACTATTGTGGAGCCAATAGTTTCACAACCAAACACCCTCATAATTGGTAATGTTTAAATCATTTAGAACAAAAATGCCTGCCCAGAAATGACATGTGAACTACAGGCTTAAATGTGAGTCACAGGAAGAAAAGACAAAAATGCTTACCTATTAATAGAAAAAGAAGCAACAGATCTAATGAGGGATGCCACTGCTCCAACTTTAGCAGCTTCCACTGCTCCCTGTGATCTGTATCGCACAGTTTCCCCATAACTGGTGAAAGGCTCATTGTAGACAACAATCTTCCCCTTGGCCTCCCGAGCTCTTTGGTGCAGTTCGTCAAAAGAAGCTACCACTATGACTTCTGCTGTAATTCCTGAAAGAAAGCATTACAGTGGCTTTAGCATGGCCTTCCTGTAACTCTTGTACAGACAGTTTTAATAGACAAAAAATATGGACTGAGTAGAACACAGGAAATCAGATTTAACTTCTTACTGGAAAAGGAAGACTATGTGAAATGCTTCATCAGGGATTGGTACTAAATAGCTGTACTAGCACCCTGTGCCAAATACACATAGCTCTGTAAACCACGCTGTCAGGTTGGTAGTAAAACATAACTTGAAGGGCAAGAAGAATACATGGGGGGAATTCTGTTCACTGAATGTGCTTTAATACTTTATTGCAGTCATTTTTAGTACAAAAACATTTGCAAAAGTTGCCTATGGGATGAATAAACAAAGATAGTAATCTTTTCACAGAATTGTTTTGATAGGTTGCTAAACAACTTAGCTTAACATAAGACAACTGGAAGCACATTTTTAGGTGGACATTTATAAAATTATTGAATCCATAAATGAAATGAAATTAGAATTCTGCTGTTTCAATACATTTTGCAATATGCTTGTAAAGTAAAAAAAAAACAAATCTTCATACTCAATTCAGAAGAATCCCACAGTTCTACTGGATCTCTTTCTGGGAGTTTTCCCATGAACCCATCTTTCCCTGTTATGATACAGAGAACACAGGCAGGTACTTCTGCAGAACTGCTCATATATGGTAATCCCACTCATCTCTTTGTTTTTAATGGTTGGAGTAGTTTTAAAATGCAATATTAACTTCCTTGAAAAAAAACAAAGGAATGTATAGATAAGTAGTTTTTCCCAAAAACAGAGATGCTTTTAACTTTTTAGAACATTAGTTGAGGAAATATATTTCACAGCATTTACAAAGCAATTCGTTAAAACGAATACTGCTTAAAATCCAGTTTTGTTGATTCATTACAAAGATAAGCAGAAACTACATAACAACATAGGCTGATACTTTTCTTCCAAATATAGAAGTAACAGATGCCTGAAATTTTAGTATTGTACATTTCACCTAAAAGCCACAGGTCAGTGAAAACTAAAACTGATAACAAATTCCTAGCATGGATTTTTCACAGAATCACAGAATAACAGGGGTTGGAAGGGACCTTTAGAGATCATCCAGTCCAACCTCCATGCCAAAGCAGGTCCATCTAGACCAGATGACAGAAGAACACATCCATGTGGGTTTTGAAAACAGATAGAGAAGAATATTCCACACCCTCCCTGGGCAGCCTGTGCCAGGGCTCCCTCATCCTCACAATAAAATAGTTCTTCCTTAGGTTTAAATGGAACTTTTTATGTTCCAGCTTCTTTCCATTAACCCTTGTCCTGTCACTAGATACAATAGAAAAAAAGGATGCCCCAACCTCCTGACACCCACCATTTACATATTTGTAAATATTAATGAGATCCCCCCTCAGTCTCCTCTTTTCTAGACTAAACAGCCCCAGTTGCTGCAAACTTTCCTCATAAGGAAGATACTCCAGTCCCCTGATCATCTCGGTGGCCCTGCACTGGACTCTCTCCAGAAGTTCTCTGTCCCTCTTGTGCTGAGGAGCCCAGAATTAAACACAGGACTCCAGATGAGGCCTCACCAGGGCAGAGGAGAGGGGGAGCAGAACCTCCGTCAATCTGCTGGCCACACTCTTCTTGATGCACCCCAGGATGCCGTTGGCCGCCTTGCCCATGAGGGCACATTGCTGGCTCATGGTTAGTTTATCATCAACCAGGACTCCCAGGTCTCTCTCTGCAGAGCTGCTCTCCAGCAGGTCACTCTCCAGCCTCTACTGGTGCATGGGCTTGTTCCTCATGAGGTGCAGAACTCTGCGCTTGTCCTTACTGAACCTCATGAGGTTCCTCACTGCCCAACTTCAAGCTGGTAGAGATACCACCAAAATTTGTTGAAGAAGTCAAACTAACAAAATCAAACTATGTTTTTATGAAGAAAATGTTTCTCCTC